>NW_006263353.1:1465190-1478096 GCF_000469605.1 Apis dorsata | reverse complement strand
TTTCACAAAATTCAAAATTTATCAATATTTGTAATTCTGCATAAATTGATTATTATTTAATTTGAGAAATAATTCAATCTTAACGAAAATTAAACAAGGAAAAAAATAATAGAAATTTTCACAAAATTCAAAATTTATCAATATTTGTAATTCTGCATAAATTGATTATTATTTAATTTGAGAAATAATTCAATCTTAACGAAAATTAAACAAGGAAAAAAATAATAGAAATTTTCACAAAATTCAAAATTTATCAATATTTGTAATTCTGCATAAATTGATTATTATTTAATTTAAGAAATAATCTAATCTTAACGAAAATTAAACAAGGAAAAAAATAATAGAAATTCTCACAAAAATCACGACGCGGTGCGTGTCGAAAGTGAAAATCGGGTCGTGTCTACTAATTAGTTGATGAAAGGGTTGCTTTCTGGAAGGAACGAGCAGCCAAAACAGGAAAATTAATTTTCCGCCCTGTGTTCGGATTCAAACAGCTCGTTTATCGAAACCACGTTGTTTCTTATGGAAGAGACTTGATGACGGTATTGTCGTCGATCCTTTGTTATTCGACACGTTCCAGGTTTTGTTACATCTTTCGATATTCACCGCATCCTGTGTGGCTGGAAATGTCGACAATCGATGGTAGAACGCACATCCTGATTTTTCACCTTTATTTTCTTTTTTCTATGACAGAGTATTTTGTAGTTGGTATATAGATAATTCAATTTTTTATAAGCTTATAATGATTTTAATTTTTCGTTTCGAAAAAACTTTGTAGAAATAAATAATTTTTGAAAAAAAAAATTAAACAGAGAGAGAAATAAAAGAATGGTGAAATAATTTCATATATATTGTATAGATGTAATTATTTGTAAAAAAAAAAAAAAAGAAGTTTATCTAATCTAAATAATGAATAAAAATAAATTTCTATAAAGATTAGAGTAAAAGCTGTTAATGAAAGAATTGTGATGAAGATATAATGAAGATATAAATATAATTTAGTTTAAAAACTTAAATTTAGTATTTTATTCGAAATTCTGAAATTAGTTGAAAAGAAATGATAAAATTTCAAAAATACATTTGAATTTATTAACAATAACTTCAATTTTCATCTATATTCCATTTTATATGATAAAATAATTATCCAAAGTCTTCATTCTATATAAAATATAGAATATAAATTAAATCAATATATCTTGAAAATTAATAATTCCACAATAATATTTTTACAAACAAAATTCTCACCAACAATTCCCTCCATTTTTTTCCTTCCTTTCAATTATTTGATGAATCCTTATCCAAACTTCTGAATCAAATTTCCTCAGAGGGAAATTTTTCATTTCATCAAACGAACTCTAATTAATCACAAAACCAGATCAATCCGACGATTTTCTATTTCTCGCAGAATTCCCTCCACTAATTATACCAGAAGAAAAGAAAAAAGAGGGAAAAGAAATCGTGGACTTTTTTATAATCGATCCTCAAATGATCGAGACTTCATCTTTCTTCCTCGAGGATTTCTTTTTCCACTTCAACATTAAGACTCGTCATATTAAATGCATGCAGAGTGAATTTAGATGAGAGTTTCCTTCAAATAATTTTTTAACTTGTCGAAATTTCGGTGAACGGTGCAAGCTTTGAATAAATGGATGAGCTACGTAATTGCGAATCTGGCCCCCACTATTTTTTTTTTTTTTTTAATTTTATGGTTTGGTGGTGAATATGGAGGGTGGAAGAGGAGGGTAGTTATTTACCCTGTATCGTTTATTTTTTTGATTTTAAATAAATTTTTCTTAAATAAAAAAAAAAAATTATATCTCTGCTCTTATTTTTACGAATTATGAATTCTAAATTGTGTTTTTGAACGCGTGTAATGATTTATTAATAAATTAAGATATAATTAAGTACAAGTGAGATTAGATTTCCTATCGTTTTTAATAATTTATAATTTGATACTATGAAACTGTGGGAAAAGATATCTTATATGTACAAACATTTTATTGTGATTATTGTATTTTATTTTTTCCAGTATTTACTTTAATTTCTTTAATGAAAAAGATAAGAAAGGAAAATTGTTGAAATTTCTATTTATTATAAAAATTACAATATATTTATCATTTTCCAAACGAAATATTGAAAAAAAAAATTAATAAAATTAATTAATACATTTTAATTGATATATTTTAGACATACATATTTTTTTGAGGGGAGACATTTACTTGAATAGTTAATATTTATTTGCTCCACACTCATAATCGATATATACTCCACGAATATATCTGTAACACTCTATAAACCACACAATGAACATTAAAAAAATAAAAGCAAAGATGTTAAAAAATTCACGAATTCCAGAATCGTGACATTCCTTCCAGAAGGAATGGAAAGAGAGATGGTATTAAAAAAATGCAAATGCATCCAACTGAAATATCTATTTGCAGAGGCTGTGAATTTACGCGTATTGCGTCGAAAAAAAAAAAAATACATAAAGCATGCATAAAAAAGTGGACGGATAAAACGTGGCCGCAAAATATGCATATCATAGATACGTTTCAACGAGCGATGAAAAAGAAGCTGCGTTAAAATTTGGACCCACGCCACTAGCGTCGAGACTGCTACATCCGCGTTCGAAGGGAGGGGGAGGGGGTGGGAAAAATATGGCCGCGCAAATATGCGAGTTTCTGTGTGCACGCTGTTACAAATTCCACGGAATTTTCGCACATGGTGAAAAACAGGCAAATTCAGCGCCCGGAATTGTAGTGAAGTAATTAAGGGTTGTTGGCTGGATTAAAGAAGAATGAAGGTTGGGGATGAGCTTGTGTTATGAGAGTTAGAATTTGAGGCCGTGGAGGGTTGATTGGATGATGGATGGTTAAGGTGTAAAATATTGGGGTATTTTTATTTTTTTCTTGTTCAGGATGTGTGGTAAGAGATTTTTTTTTTATCTTATGTGTATTTGTTTTTTGAGATTGAAATTTGATCTTAAAGGATTGATTAGGAATAAATTGAATTATTGAAAATGGGTTATTTTTATAATTATTTTTTATAATTATCTATAGAATTAGAAATTTCAATTGGTTGATGAATGAATGAATTGAATCATAAAGATATTAGAATTATTTTTAATCATTTTTTAAGAGAATTGGAAATTAAATTTTGAGATAAAATTAGATGATAAATGGTTTTGTATAAATGTGGTAAAATATAGGTTATAGGAGGTGATTAGATGAATGAATGGGTAATTAAGATAAGATATGGGGTAAAATTCATTTTATGTTCCTTTTCTTTCTCTATAATGTCATTTTTTTAATTTTAGAGTGTAATATAATTTTAAGAAAGAGCAGAATTATTATTTATTAAGATTAAAATTTGATTTTGGATATCGATCAGAAATAAATTTTTATTTTATTCCATTTAGGAATGGACTATATTCATTATGATTATATAATAATTAAATCTTGCAATAAAAAAAATCTTTTTTCTTTTCTTAATTAGTGTATTCTGTATATATAATTTATGAATCTAATTATAATAGTAACTCATTTTTAATTAGAATTAAAAAATAGATTTATATCTTGGACTTGATTGGATGATAAATGATTGTGAATAAAAATGGTAATTAGTTTCATTGTGAATTTAGAAACTTTAAACTTTAAGAGTTGAATAGATGATAGATGGTTTTGGATAAATTAAGGTTCAAAATATGGAGATAGAGTCAATTTTATGCTTTCTTTCCTTTTTCATAACTTTTTCATTTAAACTATATTTAATTAGTTTTAACAAAGAGGAAGAAATTTTTTTAATACATCTGTTTATTTTAAAACATGAGAGTTAATCGAAAACGAATTGAAACATTGAAGTAGATCATTTTTAATTATTTTCAATATTTTCAATTTTTATAATTCTATCATGATACTCGAGCAAGTTTTTCTTCATATTTTTTTCTTCTCGTCAAAGAAGTTTGATCGATAATTGATAATTGAAAAGATTAAGATCCACGTATAAATAATCTTATGGATTATAAAATCACTCTCCATTGAGGAGACAAGGCAACGTGAAGCTCGATAACGCCAATTTCTCGGTTAAATTCTTGCAAACAATGGGATCATAAATCATGGCCGCATGGCTGACAGAGTCTCATACTTAGGATCATAATTGGAACGTCGATGAACCCAATTAAGAAGAATCGTGAATCCCAGCTTTTCTACTCCATCATAATCCTTCCCTTGTTACCTGTAATTTAAAAAACTAATTTGTCCACGTTTAGAAAAAATTACTCTCATTATAATTTATTTAATTAATCCTTTTAATTCAATCTTCACGAAATTTCGTAAAAAATCAATCAATAAATAATTCGTGTTAAATTTATAAAATTGTTAAATTAATTTTAGTAAAAAATAATTAAATTTGCTCCTGAAATCGATCGACAATTCTCTTCGCAACATTTATCCTTTTGTGTTTCGTTAGATCATCTCGAAATTGTCCAGTCCATTATTGCAAAAGTAGGCTGATTAAAATTCGTTCGAGCTGTTTCGTTTTTAAAGTCCTGCGTTCCTCCACGCTTTTGTCTCCGTGTTGCTGTAAATTGGCTCGTGTTTGTATGGATATTGCGATGTGGAAATAGCGAAGAATGGTTTGATTGTTTCTTTCCATGAGTTGACATTGCTTTTGGTTTCGTTTAGAATTTTTCTCGTATTTTTTTTTTTTCATTTTTTCTACCTTTTTTTTTAATTTTGGCCTCCATTGTGTAGATTTTGTTTTGTAATATTGAGATACGAGTGAGAATATTTTTAGCACGATCGCTTTTGAAAGCATTATTTTAATAGAATTGAGAAAAATTGGTGGTTTCAGTAGTATAACACCGCGCTACGTCAGCCGCTTCTATATTGCTTATTTCTACACTGCTTGAAAGCTTTCTTTAGATTTTTGGTAGGTGTGCATTTAATTTTCATGCCCGATAGAATTGATTTTCGCACGTTGAACGAATATTTTTCGTAAAAAATAAATTTTTCTGCAGCTCTGTTGCAAGATATTGGTTCAATTATTTTGAAAATAATTTTTTTCGTTTCCTTTTAAAAATAAATTATGAAATATAATTTTGTAATTACAGAATTGGGAATAACAAATTTGTAAAAAAATTATGAGAATGTTACACTTTATTTTCTTTGAAATTTCAAAACTTGGTATTTTTTAAATTATTTGTTAAAATTGTTAAAATTATTTCTGTCTATATATAATGATATGTGAAATAAAAATTGCAGATACATGTAATTATATAAAATTATATAAAAGTTATATAAGGAAGCGAAATATAAAAGTGAAAAAATATATAATAAACGTTGTTCTTCTCAAGATTTGTAATATACAAGAAAGCATGGGAAAGTATTTTTCCAAAGTTTTTCAAGGAAAAAACGAATGTTCCAGAAATCTTCGCGGAGACACTTTAAGTTTTCTACGAGAAACATTTGTATCGCGAAGAGTTTTCTACGGATTTGTCCCAACTTCCGCTTCTTGTTGGAGGAAGTTTCTATGTTGACTCTTCGTAAAAGGCAGGTCCAAGAATTGGAAGATTCTTAGCAATTTCCTTTTTTTATTTCTCTCAAAGAGAAATTAATATGAATAACCGTTTATTTAAATGTTAATTAACGAATTATTATTATTCAAAAGATTGATAATACATTTACATTTTAATCGTTTTATTATAAAAATATAAATATTATTTAATCTCCTAATATGAAAAATTTATAAAACAATAGAAATATCTGAGAAACATATTTTTGAATCAAATAAAACTTAATTATATATTATTATTATTATTTTTTAATCTAACAAATTTTTTTCTTGTCACTTAATAATATAAAAACAAGTAGAATGATCATAAATCAGATCTACTATTCTTTCCTAAACGCCAAAGGAAAAGTGAGAAAGAGCGAAACTTTTCATTCGCCA
The DNA here is from genome assembly GCF_000469605.1 of Apis dorsata. NCBI lineage: Eukaryota > Metazoa > Arthropoda > Insecta > Hymenoptera > Apidae > Apis > Apis dorsata. Next base: position 1,472,147 of record NW_006263353.1, on the reverse strand, counting down.
TTTTAAATACTTTGCTAATTTTAATTTCATCGAATCGTTCGGCACAAAGCTAAATCAAATTTATAGCAAACATCACGAAACTTTAATCTCACTTTTAAGTTCCACGATTCCACTTTGGAAAATTATTTGAACTGTATATGTATGAGATTTTAATTTTCTCGATCAAGGGAATGATTATTTCGATTATAAACGATTATATAAGAATAAATTAGCATAAATTATTATAAGAGATGTTACTTTCTCCCTTTCCTTCAAGATATAACGATAAATTTTAAATTATAATTTTTTTTTTCTTTTAAGAAATAAAATCACGAATAATCTAATTTGAAAGTACTATTAAAATAGGATTTCATCATTTTTCTAAAAGCCATTTGTAGAAAAATTACATTGAAGTCTTCCATAAAAACATCGCTAGCAGAACTAGGTATCGATAAAAAAGAGTGGCCATCGAATATTAAAGTTTAATATTGAAGGGGAGCATCCGGTCACGTCCCTAGTAACCCTCTCTTACTCTGTAGACCATATTACACTTAAAAGATTCATTTACCATCTTTTTATCTCGTATGGAGTGTCTATCTTTAATGAAAATACAAAAATATTTCATAGAAAGCATTGTATCTGCCTTATTGATCAATAAATCTTTGTTGCAAGAATAATAGTATAAATAATAAATAATAAAATTAATACAAAAATTTATCGTGCCATTCCTAATTTCTTATTGAAGATAAAATAAAATAAAATTATTCTAATTCTAACAATAAAAGATATTCCATGCAATATTTCGTTAATTTTTATCATTTTTCGATTATCTTTCCATTGTACACATTGTTATAGAAATGATAATTAAATCGAAAAATACCGAAATATTTAAAATCATTCAAAAGACACAACCTACATTTTTTTGCATCGCAACTTTTCCCTCCAGAATATCTAGTCCTCCACGATTATATCAACATTCTGTATAACTCCAGTTCTCACCAATAGAGGGATGTTTCCTGAAAAACATTGCCCGTAATATTTTATATCGATGTGAAAGGATTGAAAGCGGGCACCTTGTATAACGGCCGCATATTTTATTTCCCTTCGTGTCGTGTGTAACATATGTGTGTGTGTGTGTGGGTGTGTATTTGTGTGTGTGGGGGCGTTTCACGAGCAGCAGCCGGTTTACACGCGATGGTATTCGCGCTTCGTGTTCACGGTCGATCACGTACGTTGTAGCATGATGGCGGAAGAAAGGGAGGTTGAGCAAGGAATCTGGAACTTTTACAATCAAATTGAAAAACTTTGATTGTTGAATTTGCTACTATCGATGTTTTTCAACTTGTCGAGGTTAAAAATTGGAATTTCGAATGAGTAATGGAATTTTTTTTTTTTTTTTTTTAAATTATATTTAAAAAAAAAAAAAAAAATTACATTACCCTCTCGAAATTCCAATTTTTAACCTCGACACATAGAAAAACATCGATTCAAGAAAACTCCAAAAAAAAAATTATTAAATTTAATAATTTTTTTTTTGGAGTTTTCTTGAATCGATGTTTTTCTATGTGTCGAGGTTAAAAATTGGAATTTCGAATGAGTAATGGAATTTTTTTTTTTTTTTTTTTAAATTATATTTATCAAGAAGCAAGCATACAGTTTTTATTTCCTTTATCTACGAATTCTTCTCCTTTTCTCGCATCGTTTCTTCGTGGCCATTGCACGAGTGGAACGTAACAGATTTCCGTTCCATTTCGAAGTTCCTGCACTCGCCTATAAACTGCAGGATTCTAATTAAAACTCGAGATTTAGCGTTTCTCTCTGTCTTTGCAACTGACGTGAGTGAGGACTTCGTGTTAGAATTGGGTCCCCAAATATCTTTTTTTTTTTCTTTCTCTATTTTCAGTCAACCCTTTCGAGATAGATTTTGCTTTCTCAATTAATAGAAAGCGATCGAATTATTATATTAATCCAATAATTTTCAATATTTTTAAATTGTATTTATTGTATTTTATATATAAAATTAAATATCGTTTGTATCTTTAATTTGAAACATAGATCTGAATTTTATTTTTTCAGAGAAGATTCTTCTTCTTTGGAACTCATAACGAAGTGGGACGTGTCTATAAAATAAAAGTGTAGTAACAATTTAAATATATTGCACAGTATTTTATCCCCTTATCGTCAGAACAACGTTACTTTAATTAATGTTCTGAATGTGAGTTTAGAGCTTTGTAATTCAGCATGGACCACAATTTTCTAGCAAATGAAGGTATAATTTAAACCTCTCTCTGGCCATTCTTGTGGCTGTACGAAGTTGCCTTCTAGTTTTACTATTATTAAGGCAAATGAGGATTCTTTTTTTTTCTGCGTTTAACTTAATTTCACTTAACAAGTTACTCAAAGTTTTAATTATCCGTAGCATAATATATATCCAAATATTTCTCCATAGTTGAAATAGTGTCTGAAATTCATCATTTTGGTATCATTTCAGAGTTAATCTTAATATGAATTATGAATAATTGAAAATTCAAATCTAATTTTAAAATTAAATGTTCACTTATTAGAATGGTAAGTAAGTAAGTAAGTTGAACATAAAATTGTATAAAGCAAAGATAATTATTTGTCACTTATCATCATATTACTTGAATACTTTTTTTTTGATTAATTTGTAACAAAATTTTGAAAGAATTATGAATATTACATTAAATTTTAAATTATAATTCTTCATTTTAATTCTTTTAATTCAATCCCAGATACAATTTCCAGATAGACTTTTGCATTAAAAAAGGAAAAAGTCCAATTTGTTTGTTTACAAATCATCCAGTCTCAAAGGATGAAGGAGCAATCTCTTCGTAATGATTTTTAATCAAGTTTTTATACTCGCAAAATCTAATTAGAAGATTGCCTCGTCTAATTTCTCCTCCTTTGTTCTTCTCCCTTGATATAGATATGTGCGATGAAAAAAGAAAAAGGGAAAAAAGGAGGAAGAATGGAAAGGCATGTTTTTTGTATTCGCGCTTCTTGCTCAAACGAGATTGAAATTTCTTTGATGCTTGTTCAGCAAACAAGTGAAATATTCTTTGAGAATACGTTGTACGTATTTTAGAGAAAGCGAATTTCTCTCCTCGAATCGATCACGGCTCTGTTTTAGAGGGGGTTGAATTTAATTACAATTTTTTATTGAATAATTTTATTAATGTGTTATTCTAATTAATTTATTCTAATTTGTGTATTAATACATTCAATGTAATTCTTCTCTCTATTTTTTTTATCTTTTTTTATCTTAATTAAAATGTATCATAGGATTTCTTCTTTCATACTTGAAATTCATTGAAATAATATTATTCTTATAAAAATAAATTTCACAAAACAAATTTAAATATAGCATACATAACTTTAAATATTTATATTATAAAATATATTGCAAAAATTGATTCTATCAATCAACGTACAATAAATACCTCAAATATAGATCTCTAAATAATATTTTACATTTGCAACATTAAAATGAAAAAATAATATTTATAATCAAATAAATTTACTCCATCATAAAATGAATACATTGTATATTAAAATACATTTAAAATTCAAACAATGCTTATAATTTCCACAAATTCTATTTTCAAGCAAATTTTTCAATTTATCCTTGAATAACTCGAAATATTTATATCTTATTTCGATTAACGTGATTCTTAGTCACAAAAAAACAACCCTCTTTCTTCAACTTTATTTCAATCCCTTCCCCATTGTTGAAATTCCACCGAAAACCTCATTAATTAATTCACACTCCGAGCTACAGAATCGACGAATCCCTCCTTCATTTTTATAATAACGTCGTCCACGACAAAATAACCACTTCCCCTTCCTTCCTCCTCCCCTTCCTCGATTTCGTCAGAGAGCGACAATTAATCGATACGATTCGAGAAGTTCGTTCGATCGACGACACGGCCATTACATTAACCCCTGGCCTGGAAAACGGTTCCACGAGGAAAAAAGTTTCCACGACGGATCTACGACCGATCTACGATTCCCTTCACCTCCAACTCGCTTGAATTTAAATCGTTATAATTACTTTTTAACTAATCGCTTTTTCGCAAAGAGGATTTTTTTTTTGTTGTTATATTGAATTCTTTATAGGGGATTAAAGGGGATGAAGGAATATTTTTTGTATAATAACAATTTTAATTAATTTTATTCGATAAATTGTCAAATTGGTGTTAATAAAGTGTGATTTTTTAGAAAAATTTATAATATTTAATTTCATGGGCTTCTTAAATTGAAAAAAAAAATAAATTTTTTTTCCAGTAAAAATTTGGAAAATAATTTAATAAATTTTTGAAGTGTCGTGCAATAAATGAAAAACAAATAGCTTAAAAAATTTTATAAAAATGTAATATTGCATGCAAGATAATCGAGTTTTTTTTTTTTGATAATTAATATGATTAATTAGCGGTTTAAAGAGATTTGATAAATACTTTTGGAATTATTACAAGTCTTTCATAAGAGTATAGTTTATATATTCTTTAATTAAAAAATTCAAAATCCTTTTGAGGTTATCAGTGTAATACTTGAAAAATTTATTAAATCGAATTACTTTTCAAATCTCTCTTCATTATTGAAAAAAAATTTTTTTATTACTTTCAACAATATTTCACCTTTCCCTCCCCCCTTTTAAAAATAAAGTAAAAAATAAACTAATCGAACCAATTATTTTGCAAGAATTTTCGGGAAATAGCAAATTTTTTGAGACGATTCCAATCCCCCACATTTTTATGTTTGTGCCTCATTCGCTCCACAAATAATTTCAATGATCGTTTCCTGAAAGCACCCTCTATCGAGATTATCGAATATCAGGCTTCGATTTTCCACTGCTTTTTATCTTTTATTTTATTTCAACATTTTTTTCTTTTTTTCTTTTTTGATTTTGAAGATGAAATTTAAATTTTTAACGCATAAATTTAATAATAATTATTGATAGATTTGATAAATATAAAATTTTAAAATAGAATTTGTTCGAATAAACAAAAAACTTCTCTCATTACAAATATAAATACATTTTATTTTTAAAGAATTCTTCTCTTCTTCTTCTTTTTTATTTCAACAATCCAATGTAAATACTTTCTTCTCTCTATTAAAAAGGGATAATTTTTTCAAATAATAAAAATTTAAAATTCAAATCAATCGTATATATTCACAATCTATTTTTCTTTTTTAATAAAATTTATGAATATAAAATAATTCGTCGTCCTATACGAAATGAAGAAAATTTTTCTTTTCTAAATAAAATAATGAAAACACATATGATGAAAATATATATTCCAATATTTCTTATTGACAAATTCCTCGATTTCTGTTCCAGGTATTGGTTGGATCGTGGCGACTTCAAAATGACCCTTCGCTATATGAATCTTCTGAAGGGGGCGCCAAGATCGGTCGCCAAGGATTGGATGAACGAAACTAGAATCCTCCTCGAGACCCAACAAGTTGTGGAAACGCTGTTGGCGTATGCTGGTGCTATGGGCCTAATGTTCCTCGGCGCTGGAGATTCGAAGGTCAGTCGAAACGATTACAACAACAACAACAACAACAACAACAACAACAACAACAAAAACAAAACAAAGAATTGAACGACAAGAATATCAAAAGACACTACCTAGTAAACAAATTTTTGTATAGTTCACATTATAGTATCCCTTAAAAGAACCGCGAACAATATTTTCACCTCTTCTTGTGTAAAAAAAAAAAAACTCGTTCTCTCGATAATATTTTGAAAAGAAAAAAAAAAGGAAAAAAAAGAAATGGAGAAATTTCAAACTGTCAAGGTGAGGACCCAAAAAATGTATTTTTGATTGTTTATAATAATTGGAAAGTAATATTAAATATACTGGATTGTTCAACAGAATTTCTCGATTTAGTTATTTATAACTTCCGGTTTGAACCTTGCTTCCGGCTCGTGAACGAAAGATTCGAAATATTCTTTCGAAGGGTATTCGTGTAGCTTTTTTTTTTTTGTGGATGAAACGCTATCGTTCAAAAGTTTGGAAGCAATCTTAGTAATTTTGCACGAAATATCAAAATTTATTTAGAGGTGAAATTAAAATGATTTAACACTCGTTCGAAATTTTCTTATCTATCTTATTATTCAACAAATTTTGGATTTTTATTCAAAGTGTCTTATTGCTTCCAAACTTTTAAAAGATAGCGTGTAAATTTTTTGGAATAGTGTAAATGGGATCGTATCGTCGAATAAAGATCAGCAAGATTAGTGATCATTATTTTTTTATCTTCTCTCATAATTTACGATCTCTGCACGATCCTTGACCAAGAATCATTAAAAAAAAAAAAAAAATTTTTTTTCTTTGTATTAACCCTTTTAGTGGTGTGTAAATATCTCGTAAACATTAACTCTTGTTGTACATATAAATCGAATTCATTCGTATCCGATCAAGTTATGTATTTAAACAAATTGTTCCTCAAATCTTTCTCTCGATTTGAAGAATGTTTGAAGATATCGTGATGAATTTTTTCAGATTTTATTATTCCTTAAAAAAGAAAATCCTTTAGCCAGATGAAAAATACGAATATGGGACACAAATGAACCAAATTTATTAACAATAAGAGTTAATTTTAATAATGATTAAAAAGCAAAAAAGAAAAACAAAAAAAAGTCTCTTCGACAAATATAAATTACAAATATTAGAAAAGAAAAAGAACCGAAAATTATATAAAATAATCCATGATAAAAAAAAGAAAGAAATATTAAGATAAATCATAAAGCCATTACTCACCACTAGAAGGGTTAACCATCCTCTTCTTGCAGCGTTAACAGCATGATCCACAATTTTTTGGTTGCAGTAGCAAAAAGAATAAAGCGGTAAAACCGACACAAATTGAACCCGACTTTCACCGGCCAGAATGCTCTCGTCCCTTCGTGAAATCTCGCGTCGACAAAAACCGAAAAAAAACCGGCCACAAAAA
>NW_006263353.1:1456621-1465011 GCF_000469605.1 Apis dorsata | reverse complement strand
AAAAAAATTCGAAACAAAACAAAGCAAAAAAAAAAAAAAAACTCCAAAGAAAAACGATCGAAAGGTTGCTTAAAGTAACCATAATATAAATAGATTATACGAAACGTATATAAATATAAATATAAAAATATATATATATATTTAAAAAAATAAGAAAAAATTAAAAAAAGGGAAACGCCGACAATGGAGAACGTTCCTTTCGTTGTTGTTCGAAGTGTTCCAGCAAACAGCGCCTGCAACAGACCGTGGATCGACGATCTTGGCGAAGAAGGAGAAGAAAACTCGTTAGGAAACGGCGGCGAATCGCTGAAAGAGCCCGAAGACTGAGGAAACGAGGAGCAAGATGGACGTACAAGAGCATCCGGTCCGCTGTCAATCGTGTACTCGGTTGGATTATGTGGAAAAATGGGAGAGGGACAGATAGAAGCGAGGGACAGGTTAGGTTCGAGGTCTTTTTGCGGTCAATTACGAATTCGAGCGAGGATAAAGGAAAAATGATTCTTCTCGTGCAGAGAGATAAGTCTTAATGCGATTGGAAATTTGTATTTCGGAAAATGTAATTTTTCCCCTTCTTTTTTTCCGTATATCAATTTTATCGAAAAAGATCGTGTTCACGTAATAGAAGTGAAAGAATCTTGTATCGTAGGAATATTTTACAAAAGATCGTAAAAAAAAAAAAAAAAAAAAAGAAATATGGCGAAAAGATCGTAAAATGTTTTTACGAATGATCGTAAAGAAGATGGGGCGTATTTTATTGCAGGCATTTTCTTGTATATCGATGTCAAGATTAAAAGAGTATTATCTATTGTTATTATTATTATTATCCCGATATTTCGTAATAGAAAATATCGAAATGTTCATATATATGTTCATAAGAATTATAAGTGTGAGATTTAGGTTATAAGAATTTCGAGTTGTGAACATTTCGAATGAACAAGCGGAAGAGAAGAATTAGGAAGATAAGTTGCTGTTTCCTGTGAAACATTTCCTCTAAAAAAAAAAAAAAAAAATATGAAGGAATTATTCTAAAAAAAATCGAAAGAAGTTATAAAATAGAAAAAAAGGAAAAAAAGAAGTAATAATAAATAAATAAAATAACAATATTTGGGGATGTAGAAGATTTTTCAAGGCAAGATCGTTTTTATTAATCTGGAATTTGTCGCGCAGAGACAGTGCCATCTGGAAGCGGACAAGTGGAAGCTCTGACGAGCTAACCTAAAATTCTGGCGCTGTTAGTTTCAGGCAGTATTGTTGATTTTCTGTTTTATTATATCTAAAATGAACAAAACAAAGCTTTATAAATAATATTTAAAAATATATACATATATATATATACATAATTTCCCTTTCCTGTAAAAGTATTATTATGTAAAGAGAAAAAGGGAGAAAGTTTGATGTATAAATTACTTGCGATTTTATCGATTCTTTATTTTATTATCATTTAAATAAATTATACAATATGTATAATGTAAAAATATAAATATTTTATTTAAATATAATATAATAATGTATGCAATATATGAAGTAAAATTACCATGGTTTTTTAATTGATCAAATAACTTTAAAAATTACTTTTTCACAGCATATGTTTGCATCTTGTTAATAAACAATAATAATAATTCTTCGTTATCATTCATCATCACAGGAAGTGGCAACCAATTTTCCATAATATTTTCCTGTATGTGTAACTAACAATTAATCTAGATAACTGAAGATAACTCAATTTCTTAATTTACACGCGATTCGAAAGTGAAGAAAAAAATTCCAATCGAAATGATAGATACCATCTTTGGGTCATCTAGAAAGCTTTGACAGGTATGGAAGACGCGAGTTGGACGAGTAAAATTCGCCACTATATAGTAAAAATAATATAATAAATGTTTCGATGCCGTCTCATCAATTTCTTACTCTGGATCAAATAAAGGAAGAGCACTAAACGAAATGAATCCATCTAATCCCTAACATGGGACAATTTTTCTTCCTCAAACTTCAAAGGAACTAGATGACTCTTTGGATACGAGTCATTAACGAGGTTCGTTGAAGAGATTTCTCCTCTTTCTGTCTCATTTCCCTCTTTTTTTTGTTTTTTTTTTTTTTTTTTTTTTTTTTTTTTTGTTTTTTTTTTTTTTTTTTTTTTTTTTTTTGTTTTTTTTTTTTTTTTTTTTTTTTTTTTTGTTTTTTTTTTTTTTGTTTTGTTTTCATAGAATACTCGAGAAGACTCGTGCGTCGTGTTCCAGAAGTGGAAAATTAAAAAGAAAAAAAAAACGTTTCTTCCGTGTCCTTCCACTCCACCATTGAAATATTTAGACCGAAGAGTTAAATAGCTTAGCACAATGAGCTAAATAAAGCTTCTGTTTTTTTCTTCTTTTCGTAGAAAAAGAATGAAATGGTCCATAGATTTTTAACGAGAACATTGAGATACAGAGAGTGAAATCGTACGTGTTAGGGGATGGATTAAACGGCGGAAGAAAATGGCGCCGAATTACGTGCTGTAAATAGTGTATTCACCTTTGTAGTTAATTCATCTCGATTTCAAGCCACTAATCGAGATGAATATCTTGATACGAGCAATAAATAATATTATTGCTTTTTTGTGTTCTTGGTTTATTGTAGATTTTAGAATTCTTCGATGTCCTATCCTTTTTCTTTTTCTTTTTTTTTTTTTTTTTCTATCTTTTTTATATGTATCAGGGGATGATAAAAAAGAGTTAAGTTGAGTACAGTTAAAAAATTTCTAAAAATAAAAGAAGGAGATGAAAAATGATTATTAATTATTATTTTATTAAAGCATATTTTTTTTTTTAATATATAAGGATAAAAGATATTAAAAGTAGTTGAAAATTTCTAAAATTGGAAGGAAAATAATTACAATTTATTATTTTCTTGAGATGAATATTACAAAAAACATTTTTTTTTCTTTTTTATATGTAGATATATATTATTTTTGATTGATTCTTGTATTAATATTGTATTTCTAGATTAACAAAATTAACAAAAAAATCCCTTCTACTATTTATCACTTGTTATTAACCTCAATTATCCTTAAATCATTCCAAATTAATTAAAAAATAAATAAATGAATAATCTAGTATCTTTCATGGAAAATTTTTTAAAACAAGTAAGATTACAGTTTGGATAATTTTATAAAATCTATATTCTAATAAAAATGATTGAATTGTTATTTTGCAATGTTTTTCTTTTAATCTATATTTTATTCTACAACTTTTGTGAAATTTTATTTTACTTGGTATCGAATATTTATATATTAAATATAGTATTGAACATTATATTATAAAATCATATAAAGCTACATTTAAATTTTTTATTTTTATAAATTTTATTATAATCTCTACTTTCCACGATATTGGCCATCGACAACAAATTAATATTCTAAAGAAATTCAAATAAGCGTTGCCATCTTATAAATTAAATGATGAATAACAAATTTATTCAAGATTGAATAAATTTAAAGAATTGAAATAATAATTACTATTATAAATTCATCTTTATTTCAATTTTATTACAACTTTTTGCAAGTTCATAAACTATTATAGTATAAATTATATCTTTAATGAACCATACCTTACAGGAGTAATGGGATTTAATCGTGCATCGATCAGAATATGAAACAGGTTCATCAAAGTTCTACATAAACTCAGAATAATAGAAATCGATTTTCGTTGTTCCCTATATATAATTCTCTATAATTCACCTCTTGACTCGATTCAAACTTGACCAAGTTTGATCCTTCGAATCGATTTTCTTAATTCCACAAGTCTTATATAACATCATTGAGAATATGAATCATAGCGTGGATTAAGGATGAATTATAATAGCGACAGTTCTATATCAGAATTCGGTTCTCCTAACTTTACTTACTAATTAAATATTAACAGAATTGGATGGATATGGATTATTGAATATAAACTGTTTAACATAAATAATTAATTATTCTATTTTTAAACTATTTGCTTTCTATTATCAAATTTTTACGTTTTAACAATAAAATTTTATAAAGTAAAAGAAAAATTCATAATCAGATTGGATCATGTATGACATATAGAAGAATTAAATTTCTTTCAGTTACCAAAAATCTAAATATGAACAAAATAAAAAAGTCTCTCGACCGGAAGTGGCTATTTCTCGAATCCTCCTCGCAGCAAAGTAAAATTTAAAATCTAAATCGCCACGTGTCAATCAACGAAACGCATTCCATTAATATTTCTTTTCCCCTTTAATTCGAACTAAGCTCATTTTTTAGAAAAAGGCAGAGGAGGGTTCGCAGAATATAGAATTGCAAAGAGGGATGATATCTCGACATGAAAAAGGCGGTGTCCAATCGCCCCAACACACGAGTAGATCAAAATAATAGGTTGGTAATCTCGGCCCAAGATGGATTCCAATCGTCGGATACATTGTCCATGGATAATTATTAGGAGTCGAAATGGGCCTCCTGGGATTGGTGCTCTTTCACTGGAAACTGGTTCCATCGTTCTCGAGAAAATATTTTCTCCTGTGTTGGAAGAGTGATCAAATGGTGTTCTTTGAGATTTTTGGCTAAGATATCTTTGATAGTTTTTGTGGATACAGTTTTATCAAAATTATGGAAAATTTGGAACATTAAGAACATTGAAATATTTTTATTTTTATATTTTTTTTTTTCTTTACACTTTTTATATTTCATTTAATTTTATATCTTCTTTTATCTAAGTCTAATTTATATATTATTATCTAAAGATTGTATAATAGGATATTAGAGATTTAAATGACAAAAGGTATAATTTAAGATTAAAGTAATAAACGAGAATTGCTCGTTAATTAACTATTTATAAAATATTTTATTCCTTTTTTAATTTAATTGGAAAAAGAATTAATGGTATGGATAAATCGGATGAGAAAGAGAAAGTAGTGGAAAAAGGTAATGTATACGAATGTTTTTTTGAATAAAATTCTTTTGAATATTTTGATTAAATTATCAAATTCAAAAATTGAAAAATAATTTTTCTCAAATAATTTATTAATCAAAAATAGTTTCAATATTCTTCAATCATTATAAATTCTTTTTTTTTTCTTATAAATTAAGAAATTCTGTAAATTTTATGAAAAACTGAAAAATAATTTACAATCGATTTATGATTTCCAAAAATAATTTCAATTTTTAAAAATGTAAATTTTTCTTTACAATCTCTTTTTTTCGTTTCCACAATTTCGTTCAAAAATTCTATATATATATTTCATAGGTTGCATGTTAAGAATTTATTTTTAACTCAATTACTGATGAAGGAATCTTGATGTATCATTGACATATTTATTATACATCAATTGGTGACCAAATTTGTCACAAAATCGTTATAAATGACTCGTGACATAAGACTAGTTGTTAAAAGGAGACAATATTGCAATTATTGAAGAGACACGCTTTTCCAATTTTGAGACGACACTAATGAAATTATTCCCCTTTCGGGCTAACGAGCTACGAGTGGAGTTGAGAGGAAAAAAGAAGAAGATGGAGAATGAAGTTTGAAAATTGATGGGTTCTTGTGAAAAAAAATAGCAAAGATTAAAATTGTTATATTCTTGCATTAATATTAATTTATTATTTGATTTTTAGAATTTTGGATTCAATCTGGAAATTATTTTTAAAATTTGAATCGTTGAACTTTAAAATTTTAAATATTGTATTTTTTTATTCCAAAACAAATCTGAATCTTATTAGATATTAATGAACTTTGGTCATTAAACTATTTCAAATTATTTTTGAGATTTAAGTCTTTGAATTTTAAGTTTTGAATTTTAAATTTTAAATATTAGATTCTAAATTTGGAATTTTTGAAATTTGAATTTGAAATGTCATTAGACATTTAAATTATCAATATTTCAAGTTATTAGACTTTAAGTTTTAAATTTTTGTGCAATGTATTTTCGATTTTGGAATTTTGGTTAATGACTTTGAAACTTAGATTATTAAATTTTCGAACATGAATTACTAAACATTGAACTTTGAAATTAATAGATTATTAAATTCTTAATTCTATACTTTAAATATTTAATTTTTGAATTTTTTAATTATAAAATTTCTAAATCCAGAAACTTTTAAGCTATCTATCAAGAGTAGGAAGGAATAAAAAATTCGACAATATATTTTTTTACATCTCTTTTTTATATTTCTTTGTTTTATTGTTTTATATTTCTACAAATTACAAGTTTCTCTTCAAAGGTATTTTCTTTTTTTTGTATTCGTTCAAGCTTCGTAGCCCTGGATGATCCTCAAGAGTTGATAATTGTTGACGACACTTATTAAAGAATCGGTACGCTCTGTGAAATCATTTGTGACAACAGAGCGTACAAATTCTAAAATAAATAACGTAACACACTGTCGAATTCTCACAAACTGTGTTTTATCTTCATCCTATTGTTGCTCCTATTTTAAAAATTTTAAACACGAAAATATTCATATTATAATTTTCATTCTCTATCATTCAACCTCTATCATCAGAAACGAAACAAAATTACAAATTCTTCCAATCTCTCGCACAACTATGTCTTAATCCTAATTAAATTATTAAATAAATATAATAAAATAAATAATAATTTATTAATAAAATTTATAAGAATAATTAAAAAAATTTAATAAAATTTTCTCTTCTCATCAATTATTAATATTGATTCACTGAAAGTAAAAAAAAATTGCTGTAATAAAGCAACAAGATTTAAAATACAATGGAGACCTGTTGCACGATAATGCAAGATGTCGCTTGTTGAAGTCAAGGATTACACTCACTTTTGCCTCTTATATTGAAATACAAAAGAACCAAGAACAAATTTTTTTCATCACAATGAAAAATGAAAGTTTGTTTCCAAGAAAAGATTCATATTTTCTCGCCTACTTTTAATTGAGTCATCTCACTCTACATATATATCTCACTTCACATTTAATGGAAAATTAAATTTTTTATGTCTTATATAAATATCTGTATAAGATTTTATATTTTTGTCTTGATGTTTAGAATCGATTCAAGATACTCTATAAATAGAACGAATTAAAAATTCATTCATATAAATCACGAATGATTTATTGAAAATTATAATGATATAAGTCTAATAAAAAAACTAATTATGTTATTTTATTATTATTCTAAATTATCCAATATAAATTAATTTAATATATTAATTTAATATTAATTTAATTTATGCCATAATGCAATATTGAAATTAAAGAGAATATAAAATTATAATACATAAAATTATAATAAAAAAAAAAGATTTTTATATCATTTACATCATAATTTAATTAATAATATATATTCATTCATCTTTCTTTTCCTAACCTCAATTTCTATTTTACTTCAACGTCATTAGAACTAACTAATCGACACCAACTTCTTTTCAATACTTTTTAATGAACTAATTTATACAATTAATTATTTTATATAAAATACAAATCTATATTCAATTTTGTATTTTACCCGTTTGTTCATTCATCATTTCTAACCTCTTAAAATCCAATCTCTATAATAATTCAAAACCAATGATTCCTCTCTGTCTGTCTTCCCAAAATAGAATCTCATACATTTCTTACTATATTTATATTATACTCAATGAATTAACCATATGTATAATTAATTATACATTACTTCATCATAAAATACAAATCACAGAATTTAGATACTTTTCATTCAATATTCCTTCTCCTAACCTCAAAATCCAACACCACCAAGAATCCACGCCAACTTCTTTTCAATAGTTAATGAACTAAGAATGATGATGATTCCCTCCACTGTCTTTCGAAAATGGAGTTACACATTTCTGCGTTCGCGGTTGAACGCCCCTGCAAATTTAATCAGACCTCGATGTGGTCTGATACCTGGCAGAAATCTCGACCGCGGGAACACGGTTCACCTCGCAGAGGAATAGTCGGTCGATCTTCTGCCTCGTTTCTTGTGTCGAGGTTTGGGAACAGGCAGCTGACCTCGATCAAGGTATTTCCATTGGAAATTGGGGGAACGGTGATCGCGATGAGATGTTGGATATGGTATATTAGGGGTGGATGTAACGAGGATCACGATTGTAGAAACAATAAAAAATAGGATTGTTTGTGGGTGTTACGTACGTGTTTGAAAATCATGTATCGTTCCTTCTATGTGAATATTTTTGAAGAATTAATTAATGAATTGATGATATTGCTTTCGGTTTTTTTAGAATTTTATAATAAGATATTAAAATAATCTCTTGTTTTTTGAAAGTGCATCTGAACTAATAAGATTGCTTGATTTTTTAAAATATAAGATGATTTTTATCCTTGAATCTAATCTAATCTAATCTAACCTATATCTTAATTTTTAATTTATGAATAATTATTAATTCTCAATAATTTTTATATAATATTTATA
>NW_006263353.1:1451395-1456431 GCF_000469605.1 Apis dorsata | reverse complement strand
ATAATTATATAAATATTTATATTATATAATTAATATATAATATATTATATATTTTTATATAATATTATAAAATTTAAAACATATTCTTCTCTATGTGTATTTCGAAAATAATTTCTTTCTATAAAAATATTTTTTAAATTTAAAAAAACAAAATTAATTTCTCAATAATTTTTTAACATTTAAATTAGCCAAAAATTTATAAAAAAAAATTATCACATTCTTTCTCGACGAGATGTAATACATTCAGGAAATTTTCTAAGATTCTCAAGAATACTTGTTCCTTCTTTTTCTTTCTTTTTTTTTTCTTCAATGTTTTCTTGTTCTATTACATCTATCTAAATCTGAATGATCGAAGAAATTCAATTCTATCGAGTGTCACTACGAACGATTCTCAAATCTTAATTATACGATCGTTCGTTGTACTCGATCGTATAGTTCGAGTGGCACGAGTTCCATAAGTTCTTGTCACGTCGACGGTGTACGATTATTTACGAGCGACGTAAATCGTATTTTTCAAGAAACGAAACAGGCGTCGAGACTCTGATTGATCGTGCCTCCACGCGAAAACGAATTCTGCCAACGATTTATGCCTCATCTCTCTCCTTTCTTTGTTATTCAATGGAATATATCTGGAAAGCTAATCGACGACAATATGGAAATAAATTATAAATCTCTCTTGAATACTTTTAAAATTTCTTATCATTAAAAATTTCTCAATAAATTCTCGCTGTTATTCAAGGGAATTCTTTCTTTTTTCCGCCATCTTGTCGAGTATTTTTAAGATTTCTTTTCTTTGAGATTTTTTAAATAACTTTTTACTATTATTCAGATTTTTTAATAATTTCTTATTCAGATTTTTTTGCTATTTTCGTCGCTATCTTGCTAAGCATTGCGAATCAAATAACGAATATGAAATGAAATATATTTTTTTAAATCTTTTTTAATTAAATTTATCACTATATTGTTCAAACTTTTTTCTTATCATTTTTTTGTTTAATATCCTCATAAATTATGAACGATCACATAATATTTTAAATATAATAATATAAAATATAATATGATCTCCCTGTTATCTCCGCTTTCGTATCTTCAATTGTAAAAATCGTTCTCTTCAATCGAAAGAAAAGAGACCAGTTTATTATTTAATAATTCCTTATGCATAAAAAAACAAGTTTATCGAGAAGAAAGAAAGAAAAAAAGGATGTTATCGATGAAAGACGATGAAAAGAGTTGATCGGTAAAATCGAGGGGTGGGGAATGGGGACAAAAGGTGAAGAGTTTTTGCTCTCAAGAGCAAGAAAGGGATGGATCGTTGAAGAAACGGTAATCAGAGTTGGAAAAAGGTAAAGAGAAAGATGAATGGACCGCAAGAATGAGGTTTCCTTTCTCGCTAAGTAGTTTCGAGCCGCTTTGTTCCTCCAATGTCTGACTATGCGCGGTCGATTCTACTTCATCACATTAATAACGAATAGCTTATCTCCACCTCTGGTAAATTATGGATTAAGTTTCGCTACGATTTATTTGTTCGATTTCTCAATGGGGATGGACGATAAGTTTTTAAAGAAAATGGACGAGACAATGGAAAGAAAAATAATGGCCAGGTAAAGGAAGATTTAGAAAAATTACTTCTCCAATTATTTTCCTACTTTGTTCTTTTATTCGATTTGTTTCCTTTCGTCGATTTAATAAAAAGTAGGAAATAAAATCTTGTAAGGAACAAAAAATTAAATACAATTATATAAGAGAGAATTTGAGATAATAACGCGTGAGAAATAAAAAGAAGAAAAATAATGTAGGATAATGAAAGATGAGTAAAATAGAAATAAAAATGAAAAATGAGATAAAGTTGCTTGTATATAAAAATATAATTTGTGTATAATTTGTTAATCAAAAATAGGAAATGAAATTCTTTTGAAAAATAAAAAAGAAGTTGCAATTGAAAAGTAATTAATGCAAGAAGATAAAAAAAAAAAGACAGAATTAAACCCTTTTCATCTGTCCTTGGAAATCTGTCTTTGAAATCAATCTCTTAACAAATGTTTAAAAGAAAATTTCGTAGAAAGTAAGTGAATGGAAAAAGTTGCTAATAAAAGACGATTCAGAGTAATTACTTTCCCAATTATTTCCTTAATGTTTTCTCCGATTTTTCGATGGAACTACGGAATAAAATCTCGCGAAACTTGTACATGGAAAAGAATTCGAAATAATTACATAGCCGACTATTTTATCCATCCTTTAACTTTTTTTATCTGGAAATTTTTTTTCCCCTCAATCTAATAGGAAACGAGAAACTGAAATACTTTTTATATTTTTCTTTCACTGTTCGTCATAAATTCTATCCTTTTGTTTCGTAATAAAAAAACATGATAAATATCGAATAATAAATATATTTTAAAAATGTAATTTCAATTCCTCGAAGAATCATAATTTTTCCATTCGAAAAATTAAACGGAAGAGGATGAGACCAAATTCTAAGGATATTTTTTATCTTTTTTTCTCTCTTTGTTTTTGAAAAGAAATAAATTCCGTTCTTCTCTCTCTTTCAATAAATTGCGTGATTCATAAATAAAGAAATAGAGAAAGCGAAGATGAAAATAAAGGATGGAATGTACAATCGATTGTTGCGAATGAAAACTGTATTGCAATATGAGAAAAAGAAGAAAAAGAAAAAGACGTCTCGAGATGTCTCGTCAAAATTTCAAACACTTTAAAACTCTCGATTTTTAATTTTAATCCTCTTCATCAACTTGATATTAAATTAATGAAAAATATATTTAATAGTGATGCGAAAACGATCAATTATTTCTTTGATTTATATCCAAATTTCTTTTTATTTTTTGATGGCTGCTATTAAAAGGATATTTTTCAATAGATTTTATTTTTATTCTTTCTTTTTTCTCGAATTTGTTTCATTTCAATTGAGAAAAATACATGTATTGAAGAATTTTTATTATTTTATTTTGTATGTTATTATGTAATAATATAATATATAAATTAAGTTAATTTTAATATTTTTTTTTTAAATTTTAAATAATACATGAAATTGTATATCATATAATAATTTTACATTACATTTTAATCATATAATGTAATTCATTTATGGCAATTTCAATAATTTTTCTTTTTTCTTTTTTTTTTTCTATATTAATTTCTTACATTTCTTAGAAGAAATTTATCAATATTTTTTTCTTCTTTTCTTTTTTTCCCCTCTTTCTTTTACTGCAAATAATATAATATTCAGTGAATTTTTTTTAGCAAATTTACATATATAATATTATATTTTAATATTATTACCTATTCTATTTCTTTACATTTCAAATTCTATTTCTTTTTTCTCTTTCCACGTGTGTTCCAGTTACATGCCACTTTCTCTCTCGCTCCTTCATCTACCATTAAAATCAACAAAATTCTTCGCCATCGTCGATCAAGCCGTCGAATTCGACCGGAAACGAGCCATCCCCTCCATTTCAATCCCGAAATTCCACTTCCGCACAATAGTCGATGCAATTAAATCGTCTCGCATCGTATGCCATCAGAAGATATATCGAGTACCGTTGGGAAATCGTGAAATATCTATGGATTTGCAATTTTTATTTTTTTCTATTTAATCTATTTTTTTATAGCATTTTTTATATATTATTTACTTTTAATTTATATAAATCCGCTGGCTTTTATATTTCCTCTTATCGATATTTATTTTCATAAATGTTCTCATTTTTTTCATATTCATTTTTCTTTTTTCCTTTTAATGCTTTCCTTGAATCTATAATTTTTTCATATTTTCCTTTCGTAACTTTTTTTTTTCTTCAGAGAGTTTTATTCTCTTTAATTTTTATCCATTCTTTTTATTTTTAAATTTTTTTTAAATTTTTTCCCATTAATTTTTTAAATAAAGTTGATTACACTGAACAAAGAAAAATAATTTTTATCATTCACGATGAATGTTAAGAGTGAAATGTCGGAAGGTTTAAAAGCGGCGAACACTCAGTCGTCAAGGGCTCGAAGGCTCGAAAAGAACTTTAAAAAGGCCCACTCGACGACAACTCGACGTCTCAACGATTTCGAAGTTTCACAGGATGCACATCTTTCTTCATTCCTTCTCTGTCTCACTCTTAAATTGTCTTGAACGGAAATTCATTCGAACGTTTTACCAGACTTTTCTCTTTTTCATCGCCTATTCATTCGTATACTCGTTCATTCTCATTCAGAAATAGATTCGTTAACTGTTCTTTTCTCTTTTTCTTTTTTTTTCTAAAATCTTTTAACGAACTTACATGATAATAGAAGAGATCCTATTATTATTAGAATTAGAATCTTAGAAATATAATCGTATAATTTTATTCGTCAATATTTTTTCAATTAATCTTTTTAATTAATCGAAAATTTTCACAAATTAGCTTGTCGTTGTATCCGATATAGCATGATATTTTGTTTTTCATTGGTAATGATGACATTGCCTAAATTTAATAAAAAATACTTATTCGATTAATTCATCAAAATATCTATAATTTCATTTAAAATTTAACCTAACCAAAACTAATTCTCAAATGTTTTTATTGCATAAACTATTTCAAACACATTCTCAACTTATAGACAAAAAAATAATAATTCAAGAATCAAATTAGAAAATCAAAAAATCACTTCTTATTATCCTACCAAATTAACTTTTAAATTTTTATAATTAATAATAAAAATTAAAAATAAAATTCAAATAAAAAAATTTTTCATATAAATCATATATGCATGCGTAAAATTCACTCAACTATATCACAAACAAATAAACTTTCACATTCATCATTATTTCATTACAAATCAATGCAGGAAGAAAAAAAAATAGACAATTTTCTCGTTTAGACTTTTTTTTTTATCTTTTCTCTCACGAACCTCTTTAATAATGTATCTATTGAAATAGTGCTCGAAGCAAATGTAAAATGTTACGCTGTACGTTGAAACGCCATCTATACTCACATTTCCTAAACACTTTTCTCGCACGGAAATCACGTATCCACTCATCAATCTTTATTCGATTGATAATC
>NW_006263353.1:1449524-1451123 GCF_000469605.1 Apis dorsata | reverse complement strand
AAGCTTTTCTTTTTCTTTTTTCCTTTTTTTCGTTTATTCTGTTTTTTTTTTTTTTTGTTGATAACCTTCACTCATTTATTTAGGAGTTTGGAACGATGTCGGATTTATTATCGAGTTCCTTGTTGGATATAATAAAATCTTACACGCTAAGGAAGTCGCCTAGAATTATAGTATCGTTAATATATAACTCGTTAATATATTATCCGAAAGTTATGGTTTTTTTTCGCTCTTTTTTTACTTGTGTGCGTCCTGATAAAACTTCGATTCAATAATCCATTTCGTTCTTTTTTTTTTATTTTTTTTTTTATTTATATACTATTGATATACGGAATGATTCGAGGTAGAATTGCTTTAAAATTTATATTTTTGTTATTTTTGATTTTTTTTTTTTTTGCAATTTAAATTGTATATGTATGTATGTACGAACAATCGAGGATCGAGATTATGAAAATTTGGAAGGTAGATTGAGCCACAATGATTGCGTATCCACGTGGACACAAGCGCCACCTTTGTCACTTTGTGTTATAAAAATACATGGATAAAGTGTAAGTTTGAACGAAGTGATCCGCAACAATTGTAGCTTTCAACAAATGTTTTTATTCAATTTAAAACGGGATTATATAATGTTCGTGGTGTGGAATATCGAATTCGATTCTTCATGGATTTTTGATGAAACATCTTTTCTACTTGATTAAATTGATATAACCTTGATTTACTAGATTAGAATAGATTTATAGATTAGAACTCATAGATTATTCGTGGAATCTTAAGCAATTTATTTCTATTTGATTCAATAATGAAAGTATTAATATAAATTTGATTTGTGTCGTTGTTCAATTTGGGATTTTTTCCTTCCCTTTTATTATATTAGATATAAGAACAGTTATATAGAAGAAATTGTAAGATGACTAGTAAAATGCAAAGATTAATTTATTTGCTGTCATGTGGCTGAATTTTATCATGGCGAACATTGTGACATTTCGATCGTAACATCATGACAAATTTCAAATATTTATACGAATATACGGTTTCTGTGATGTGACAAATTTCCAATATTGATACGATCACCTGACAAATTTTCACGCTAGTGTCATTAAATATTGGAAATACTATTGTAGATGTTTTCATCAAATATATATTTCACGAATACTATTATATATATTTTCATCATATAAGCTCTTATTATACAAGAAAAATTTTAAAATTACATTGTATTATAAATTTTCCACATATTTTCTCTACTATATTACAGAACGTTTATATTAAATTTGTCAATTCATCGATTTCCATTCAAATACGTAATGGCAGTACGTAATCAAAACCTAACCTCTCCGTCTCGAATTAACAACGTTGCATCGAAAATCCACATTTGAATCGATTTCTATCATTATTTTTAAAAAAATTGAAAAATTATTCGAATTTGGAATAATTTCTACCTCGAAACATTCGTTCAACAATAACAACGTTAATCGATCGGTTGACATCCGTGACGGGAAACAGGTTAAGTGTTTAAGTATCATTTATGCTAGACTCGAGCTAATTTTCACTTTAGATAAATCATCTCTTCGCCTAATCTCAGAAGAACAGGTATATAATCGC
>NW_006263353.1:1440912-1449165 GCF_000469605.1 Apis dorsata | reverse complement strand
TTTTTTTTTTTTTTTTTTTTTTTTTTTTTATTTTCATTGCTTTCATTCGTGAAACAGGTAAAGTAGATTATCATCTCTACTATTTGTGACTCGCTTACCGGCTAGGATGAATCATTCTACAATTTAGGAATTTCAGATGTTGGTTAACCTGAGGAGAGAACGAATGTTCTCGTTTTGATCTCGATTATTTGTCTAAAATCGAAAATGTTAAAAATTAAGTTTAATAAATATTTAATTCTTGTTTTCCATTATTTGATTTAGCGAAGGAGAAACAAGAAGAAAAGAGAAAAATTCATGAACCAGAAAAAGTTGGGAAAATTATTTATTTTGATTAAAAAGTCCGATTTAAATTTATCTCTCGTAGCAATTCAACTCGTGTAAATTTCTACTCGTGGTAATTGACTAAGACGAATGATTTTTAATTGACCAATACGAGCAGTATGAAATAGAAAACCGTGCAAGAGAAAAATTGTTATTTAATAAAATTCTTCGTAGAAGTGTTTATAATTCTGCTTGATGACTTCTTTCAATATTTTTAATCATTGAAAAAGAAGAGGAAGAAAAAAATGAATATTTAAAAAACAAGATTAAAACGAGGTAATACGTAGTCTCCTCACATCAACCAATAAGATATACGCAGTTTTTTTTTTTTAATATCTCACGCGTGCGTTCGTTAATTACAATTATTAAGGCTACTTCAAGCGGTTACAATACGGTAGTAATAATAATCGACAAACTCTCCATTCGATTTCGACGCCTATCGATCTTTTATCGCTACTATATATATATTTATAATATATATATATATATTTATACATATATGTTTATATATATATTCCTGTATATATATAAATATATATATATATATTTATGTATATATATGTATAATTAAGTTTATGTATAATCGGTGTAATACTTCCAGTTTAGTGTCGTTAATCTTTTAGTAATGATAATAGTTAATGGTAATAGTAGTAATTAGTAGCAATATAGTAATAATAATAATTCATAATAATAATAATCAATAATAATAATAGTAATAATAGTAATCATAATAATAATAACGTTATCATTATTATCCTCACTGTTCCTCATTAAACTGTTGTCTGTATGTAGGTTACATAATATATATATATATATATTTGTATATCCACGCGGGTTTCATTTTTTCTCTTCCATTTTTTTTTTTCTTTTTTTTTTCTCTTTTACCATTTCTTCCAAATTACTACCTTATTCTTTTTTCTTTTTTTTTTTTTGCCTTCCTCTTTTCTCCTTCATGAACGAATCTTACGAACTAGAAATATATCGAATTGACCACGAATAATCGAGCCATCGAGAAATCCTTCTCTTTTCGCACGCTTTACACCGTACTTCCGCTTTTATCTCGTCCGCTATCACGGGTTTTTTGTGGTCCAATTTTTTTTTTCTATTTCTCGCGATCGCGGTGGCCAATTCTTGCTCAATTGGAATTGATAATGAATCGATAGTTGTCTATTTCTCTTTTTTTTTTCTCTCATTTTATATTTTATATTTTTCTTCGATTCTTTTCGAAAATATATTAGAATTATAATACACGTTTTTATTTTTTTTTGTTGTGTTTGAATATTACAGGAATAAGTTTTGAAGTATTTTGAAGAGAGATCCAATGCAATATGTGGCAAATGTTGTCATGGAAGGAAAATAGAGGAGAATAAACTTGGGAAAATGGGATGGAAAAAGTCGAAGAACTAAATGGGAAACCGATAGAAGGAGGGAGAAGGAATCGAAAATCGATCATTGTGAATGAAGCTGAGAGGTTTCTGAAGCAAAACCAAAACGCAAAAAGAAATAAAGTATATGGTGAGTAGACAGATTAATCTAATGGTATCATTGAATAAATAAATTTCAATCTTTTCAAATTAC
Organism: Apis dorsata; assembly: GCF_000469605.1. Lineage (NCBI taxonomy): Eukaryota > Metazoa > Arthropoda > Insecta > Hymenoptera > Apidae > Apis > Apis dorsata. The sequence goes on along the minus strand of NW_006263353.1, from coordinate 1,447,266 downwards.
ATATAACAAAGAATAACGAAAAATTATAACAATTATTTCATATCAACATTCGATGAATCTAATCAATTGAATTAATCAATTGAATTAATATTTAGACTTAATGAATATTCAATTAATTATTAATTATTATTATAAAATAATAATCCAAATATAATTTTCAGGATCATATAATATCGTAATGCGTCCATTATGAGAAATTTCTTCGGATTAAATCGATACACAAGAAATTAAATATATATGATAAAAGATTATATACGGAAAGTAATACGAATGAATCATCGAAATAACATTTTTCAAGCCTCGAAGAATTCCATTTCGTCTCTGTTCGAAGCGTGACTGGAGAACGTGTCATCGAGAATCCCCCTTTTCCAGCTCTTGTTAGACCGAGCACTCATGGCTGCATGCAGTGGTATGAACTGAAGAAAAGAGGTGGAAGAATCGGTGAACCAGTTCTCGAATAAATCGAATTCGAGGGTCGCTCAAGAGGCGAGTGTCAGCTTCGAATAAAAGGAAGCTGACCGATGGAAATTCAACTGTGAAAAGAATTCGATCTTCTTCGAATGTATGAAATGTCATAAAAAGAATCCATAAGAAAGTCTTTCATGGAATCATGAGATTGTTCAAAGTGTAAAGTTGATAGAAAAATTATCATAGAAAAATTGTTTTCTTTAGATAAAAAAAAAAAATTGGAAAAAGTTAATAGAATATATTTGTACAAAATTTAAATTATCCAATTGAAAAAATATTTCAATCGAGAAAAGGAATGAATATTTTTATCTCTCGAAGAACAAAGATTGAATTTTATCAGGAGCTCAACCTTTCTCACGGATGTTCCTAATTTCCTCAAATGTTTTACATTTAACGAGAGAGGGGAAACGAGTTAAACAACTTAAGAAACTTTCCTATACGAATATAGAACGGAATTTCTTTACACAAAAATTAAATCGAATAAAATTCTCCAGAGAGCGTTTCGCTGGAAACTAAAGTGAAATTAAGAAACTTGAATCACCGATTAAACTTCCCGTTTAATTTATACCCGTTTCACAAGAAGAATAGAATCGCAAATGGCTTCTTCATTAACCCAGAAAAAAAAGAAGAGAAATATAAACGTCGATGCAAATAAAAGAATAATAAAAAGGTAAATAAAAAGAAAATATAGAAATCGATGAGAATCACATACTTTTTCATCAAACCAAAAAGAATTATTCAAACCAAAGAATCAATGAGAATGATGGAGCGTATGGAAGATCGATTGAAGGATGAAAATTTCATAGATATTCGATCAAAATTGTTCGACAACTATCGACTGGTCAGCGTCCAATCAGCAAGATAAAGGCCAGGACAATAATCGATGGTTAGCGCGGTGATGTCGAAGGGATCCCGTAGCTTCCATTCGCGGTCACCTGGTCGCTGGAAACGACGTATTAGCCACGAAGCACAAGGAGGAGCACCATCGTGATCGCGACGATCGCGAGGCTGTTGCTGGACACGAACGATGGGGCCGAGTTGCAACCGTCCTGCTGGCAACAATACGTCATCGTGCTCCAGGCCTCTGAAACAGGACGATTGAATGGACATTTTAATTACGAAATCGTGAATGATGATGATTCATGTTTCTCGAGATGATTGCGAACACGATCGTTATGAATATTTACGAAATTTTGAGCGTTAATTTTCGTTTATTTTATTTGTTTCTTATTTGACTGACTTGTACTACTTGACAAATGATTGTTTTGTTATACAGGAAATTTAGAATAGAAGTATTTTTGTATTCTTATTCTTTTAGATTCTTATATTTTTGTTTATCTATATAATTTACATGTATATATATTTTTTATAGGTTTTTAAAAATATCATACGTTTTTGAAAATATGATTTTTGAAGAGATAAGTAAAAGTATATTATTTTAAAAAGATATCGAATTTTATAATTAGAATTAAGTAAACTGATTAAAAAATGATTAATTGATAATTATCAGAATTAAAAGGTAAAGTATAAAGGTAAGTAGTGGCACATTCAATTTCAAAAAATCCATGTGCCATTTTTTTAAAATTATATTCTCCTAATACAAAACTGAAAAATTTCTGTCTCGAAATTTCTAGAAAAATTTCACGTGTAATCTCCTATTAAATTATATTCTAAATCGAATTTTTAAACTTGTGAAAAATTTCGACTTTGTATTAGAATAGATAAATAAGGAAGTGGCATGTGAAATTTTTATACAAATTTTTGAGTGCTAAAACTTTGAATAAATTTTATGTTAAAAGAATAATTTTCTTAATTCTACTTATTACTTATATACAATTGCCATTTATTAATAAATATACACATGAAATATAAGATATAAAAAACGATATTATATATATTTTCATAGATATTGTCTTACAATATCCAAATAATTTCCAATATTTAAATATTCATTCAATTACATCCTAATTCATAAACATAATTTAATTAAAATTTTTTCCCTCGTCTGGATCATGCAAATGATTTTCTCACCTCGAACAAATACCTAGCAAATACAATTGTATAAAAAAGAAAATGCAATTTCATAACTGAGGAAGGATCGTTGGAAAACAAACCAATTAAATTAACCTTTAATGCACAATCCAATCTCCTATCTCGTTGAGTGAAACAAGCGAAATGAGAAACTTATTAAAAGTAGGCCATAGGGAAAGGGAAGAAGTTTTCGAAACAAAAGGAGAGGTAAAAGACCTCGTTAAGAGAAGGAAAGTTCATTGACAAAAGGGATCCGTTTAATCGAATCCCGGAGGAAAGGTCGGCGAATACCAATTTCGCCAAAGGAGAGACGAAGAGAAAAATGAGAATGTGCACAGAAAAGAGAGAAGGTTTAAAAAGTCGCGATGGTTCTATCCGGTGAATTCTTTATTTCTTCGAGAACTGTTTCCGGCAGCCGTTTCGAAAGCTCGTAAACAAGAATAAAAATTTACAATGGCGAGAGTCGCGTAAAAATTCCTGAAAACTCGTCTTGTAGAAGGTGAATGGTAGAGCTGAATGGTATAGGTTTCAAAGTATAAAAAAAGAAGAAGTCATCGTTTCGCTGCTTGTAACTTTAATGGCGATGAATTTGACCTTTGATGTCTGATATCTGGATCGCTTTCGACGATCGAAAATTTTTTACACGAGGAAGAAAATTTTCTCTTCAGAATTTGAATTGAGATCGTTGAAGATGTGAAGTGTGATATAAAAAATGAGGATGTGATTCTTGTCTAAGTATATATATATTGATTTGTATCACTGTATCACTGTATATTTTGTTTTAAATTTATTTTTCTATTATTCCTTTAGAATTGACGATGGTGATGATGTTTGAATAAAAGTTTTTTACAATAATCGAACAGAAAGAAAATTTTCTAAGAATGAAATGGTTTAACATGAAGTGTGGTACAATGAAATAATATGGAAAAAATGAGGAAAAGGTATGGTAAAAAATGAGGTAAGGTATGCTTTTGTTTGTTGTAAATTTATTTTTCTTAAATTTAAAAAAATGAAATTTTACAAAATCAGTTTACAAGAAAATTGTGTAAATTTCAAAGTTTTTCAAAGAGAAACTTGAAGAAATCTCTTCGGAACTATAATCAATAAATTTCGACGAATATTTAAGAAAAATTATTTTTAATGAATCCAGAAAAATAAAAAAAAAAAAAGAAGATTCTTTGTGATCGCAAGCTTCGAAATGTAAAAGAATATTATAAATATAAATAATTAATACAGAAGTTATACAACAAAAAAATATCCAAATATAAAATATATGCATATATATTCACTTTTGCAAAATTATCTTTTCAAATTACTTACCATTCCCAAAAGATGCCTCTTAAAAAAAACAGAGCACAAGAAAAAATGCCACATCTAGAAAATTTATCTTCCTCCAAAAATCCTTCTTCCACAACCTCTTCCAAACAACTTGCCACTCGTCCAAGCGATTTTTCTATCCGAGAAGGGACGAGACATCGATGGCGCAATAATCGTGTCGTCGAAGGATCGATCCTCGGCTGGTTGAGAGTGAAAAATCCAGCCTCGTTTATACACCGTCGAAACGAGTGGAAATTCGATGCAAGGGGTGGAAATAACAAGCTTAAGAAACGTGGAAAATGAGCTCGACACGAATAAACTATTTTATTTTCTTAGGAAAAATTCTCTTCTTGTTGTTAGACAACCAAAGAAAATGGATATAAACCATGCGTTTCCACGTGATCCAATATCATTCTTTCAGATTTTTTTAACGAAATTATAAATGATAAGTGATAAGATCGTGATAATCAATAATTGATTCTAATTTATGATGCTAAATAAATAGAGTGTTATTTAAATATCACTTACGATCTTGGAATTTCGAAGAAAAATATATTCCAAAGTTAAAAATAAGAGACGCATTTATTTGGATAGAAAGAGAGGTATAAAAATATTAAAAAAAAAAAACAAAGTATGCGAGATAAAAATATATCATGAACGAAGGGGCGTGAATAAAGCAGATCTAAGCAGAGAACAAAATTTTCACGGAGAGGTCGCAAGATTCGGTGGAAACAGGATTTCCGGTAGGGTTGAACGATACGTACGCTCTATTACCTGTCGAGGGGATCACAAAAGTTTCGAATTGGATTTTCACTTCGAAAGCGTCTCGTCTACCCCTAATCGCGTTACGTCTGACACGTTATTTCTTTTCCTTCCTCCTCCCCACTTTTTTCTTTCTTTTTTGGTCCTCGTTCGTTCGAGATCTCTTTAACTTCTTTCTTTCCGGCGAAGTTTGCCCGACACCTGATTTAATTAGGAAATTCAGAAGCGAAGGACACTTGTCGTCGATAATCGATTCGACCTTTTTTTTTTTTTCTTCTTTTTTTTAATCCAACAATAAAAAGTGATTAGTAAGTTTGTTTTACAAATTTTCTCTCTTCCTTTATTTTTTTCTCTTTTAATGTTGCTACGAGTCAGTAAGTGATACAAAAAAGTAGTACAAGTCAATCATATTTATATATCATCTCATATTTATATATATCAGCTCGGTAATAATACCTGTCAAGTAATACAAAAGTATGAGCAAAAGTAATCATAATCAGAAATGGCTTAATATAATGATATAAGTATAACCTGATAATATATTCAGACAATAAGCCATAAAAGATGAGATAAGATGATACAATTCCATGATGAATAGGATAAATAAGTGGAATAAACCAATAAAAAGATAACTATTTTATAAATGGTGATGATCAAGTAGTATAAGTCAATGATAACCACACAAGTAACCGATCGACGATACACTTTATCGTCACCTCAAAATTCATTTCGTTATTATTTCAAGAAGATGGCCCACGCGAGAATAAACAATATAGTAGAATAAACCAATTATTTCTTCATCTCTCGTTGGGCGAAAAAAAATTTCGAATTAAATAAATAAAAAGGTGAAAGGAAAATTGTTATTTTATTCTTTATCCGCCGATCTTCCAGCTTAGTTATCGTTTAATTTCCTCTTCCGATCCACCACCCCCAATATCCCTCGACGCAACCACCCACAGTCGGGAAATTATTGGGGCGTAAAGCTCGGGAATTACGAAAACAGCTGTATCGCGTTATCAAACAGGAGGGAGCACGCCCGACGCGATCGTGAAATAACAATAACAATAATAGAGAATGAAATTGTTCTGACACCACCCTCGAGGGAATAATTTTCATTGGCGTTTCGAGGAATAATATTTATAATACGGAGAGATTAATTGCTTTAGTTACGTCGAGGATTATACCATTCGTATCCTCTTGCATTTTGCATTTCGTTCGTTGATCAATTGGGAATCGTTTTCCTCCCTCAAACTATTCGTCGATATTCCTTTTATTTGTTTAAATCCTTTAAATGTTCATGACGTGAGCAAAAATATAAAAAAATATACGTCTATATACGTTTAAGTAATTATTTATTTTATTTATCGTGTATCGATGCATTTTATTTTAATATTATTATCTTGTTCAAGATGTGGTTGTACATTATATTTTTATTAATATTGTTGAGTTTGTTACGAGCAGAATTTAAAAAATCAAAATAAAGTTATGGAGAAGAAACGTGTCATTTTGACAGGTTTTAATAATTTTAGAGGCGCTTGGATAAAACTTTCAAATTTATTATTTAAATGTGCGCTAATTTGTGCATCTCTGATGATTTGACGCAATGCAGAATTTTTCGCGGGGATAATTGGGAAAAATTTTAAAATTGACAATTCTCTTCTCGCGAAAGTTGAAGACATATTTCAAATTGTTTGTTCGATATAAATTCATATTTTGTGGATGTTTTCTGTAACATGTTTTCTGCATTTCCAGTGATGGATGAAATATTTTTAGAGA
>NW_006263353.1:1427380-1440729 GCF_000469605.1 Apis dorsata | reverse complement strand
AATTTTTTTTTTTTTTTTTTTTGTTTGTAAATTTGTAAGTGAGGATTGTAGATGGGTTTTGATATAGGTGAAAATGGAAAATTCAAGGTACTCACCCTTTTCCACACACGTTGGCACGCAGTCTCGAACTATCGACCCTTCGCTGACATATTTCTGAAAAAAGAATAAAAGAGAAATTGTCTTTTTAAATCATCTTTTAAAAGTTTCTTAAATTAATTTATAACAAATATTGACACACGATAATATTTTATTTGAAATAACTGGATAATTCTAACAATTGTAATTATTTTGACAGAATTAATGTTTAAAATTTATGTCTATGGTGTTTTTAAAAATAAATTTGAAATAAAAATTTGAAAAAATGAAAATAATTTTTTAAATTGCTTTCCTGATAATAATTACATATAATGATCAACAAGAAATTATACACAATTTACAATAGTAAAATGTATATAAATAATAAAAGAACTACGAATGTTTAATTAAAATTAATATTTTTATGAACACGATTAAAGAATTTGATTATTTATTCCATCTATTAACAATAAATTTTAGATGAAATATATTTTGCATATTTAAATTTTCCATAAATGTACAAATATCCACAGTAATAAATAATAAATATTATTCTTTAATCCATTGTCACTTTTGTTAATAAAATATCAGTTAATAATTACAAATCTTTTTTATTTATTATATCAATCAAAAGTAAGAAAAGAAATCTTAGAAAAAAGTAAATTGAACGTTAAAAAATTTTTATATGCAAATAATGTGAAAAAAAAATTTTAGAAAATTCGACATGGAATTACATAGCTTGGAACATTGGTTAGATTAATTCTCTGCAACCTGTCTTGTTAAATCCACAAAATTGAAATGGATTCAAATACAAATTGATAATATTATAAATTTAAATTACAATCAGTAATTAATTTTTCCTTGTGAAAGATTTCGTTGTGAATTCTGCGCAGATAAAATATATAATTAAATATGTAAATTCGTTATTAAAGGAAAATGATTCTTATTACTTTCATGTTTCAACGTTCATTCATCGATATTACAATTCTTCAAAATATTAATTATTTTAGAAATATAAGATGGATGTATTATTAAATCTGTTTTACAAGGAAATTTATCCAAATTTAAATTTTTCAGGATAAATTTGTTAAAAAAATTTCAATATTTGTATCCTTCCCCTTTTTTTAAATAGAATATAAGAAAAAATAGGAAAAAAGAGAAAAAACATTATTAAGATTGAAAGCTAATAATAGCATGTCTGGATCGCATCCAACAGTAAATCACAATCAAAAGAAAATGAAAATTTTATGTTGAAAGATTAGATATTTAATAGTATTTCAATCCTATTATTTATTTTTTCTTTTTGTGCAACATTCGTTGTATAAATAATAAATAATTATATTAATTCTACAATTTCATCATGGAATTTCGTTCCTTCAAGATATGCCATTACAAGATCAATAAATGCAAATGAAATGAGACTCTTGCACAGTATTGTGCATATTATTGGAAAAATAATGGATACATCTAAATGATTGATCAACACGTAAGATGCACGTTAGAATGATCAAAAAGTCGAGATATGAAAATTTGTAGGTGAAACAGTGATTTGATTTTCGTGTGAAAGAAAGTGCTGATAAACAATAATGTTTTTTTAGAGCTAAATTCTTTAATAATTTGATTTCTTTAAAGGAATAAATTCAGCTTTATCTCGTAGAGATTTAGTTTGATGAGTTAAATGAAGTTTAAAAAGAATATAAAATAATTAAATCTGATTGGAATATGACCTAGTTTCTTTATTGTGAAATATTTTACTGCCATTAAAAATATGATAGAAATTGTATAGATTTTCTTGGAATATTTCAGAACAATCTTAATTATCTTCTGAATATTTCAGAATACCATAAAATTAAATTGTTTGAATTATTTTTCTAAAACATAATAACTATTTAAAACTCATATTTTCCAAAGTGTTTCAGCAATTCAATAATTATTCCATAAAAAACAAATTCATTCACAATCAATTAAATTAATCCCAATAATGATCAAATAGGTCAAACATATTTAAATAGAAAAAATAAACCATATATCTAGAATTAGATATATTCATGATCAGAATACAGAATACAAGTAGAAAATATATAGCTATATGTAATGAAACAAATAGCATGGATCAGATGTGCCAAACATATTTAACTAGAATAAACTATAATCTAGATATATTCTAAATATATTCATGATCAGAATACAGAATACAAGTAGAAAATATATAACTGTAATGAAACAAATAGCATGGATCAGATGTGCCAAACATATTTAACTAGAATAAACCATGATCTAGATATATTCTAAATATATTCATGATCAGAATACAGAGTACAAGTAGAAAATATATAGCTATAATGAAACAAATAGCATGGATCAGAAATGCCAAACATATTTAACTAAAATAAATCATGATCTAGAATTAGATATATTCATGATCAGAATACAAAGTAGAAAATATATAGCTGTAATGAAATAAGTAACATGGGTTAGACAATAAACTATTAATGAAAAAAAAAGTCACAATAACAATACAATTTCAAAATATAATAGAGTATCAGTCACAAACCCAATAACGATCAAATAAATAGAACAAGTAAATAAATAATAACACAAAATATAATCATATTGAGATAAGTAATGATGATTAAATCGTATACTATCATGCTCCAAAATTCATTTTCCTATTATTAGACGTGGAAATTGTTATTTCAAAGATCATATGGCTAACGAGGCGCAATATTTATCGTCAAATATTGTTTAAACGCCGTGAGGAGGCGTGCCACGGAGATCAATCGTGTTGTATCGCAAACGCCGCGCGTTCATGCGATTCTGGGACAGTGGCCTGCAATAACGCAAAACAAATACCTCGTTAAGTACTCGATCCTCGCCGGTTCCGTTTGAGGAATCTCGAATCCGCCTCGCTGCTGTTCCTCAATGCAATTACAACGATGAAATTAGACAGAACACATTCTCGAAAAATATTCTTGGACGAGTATCCAAATTTTTAACTTAAATTCTCGAGAACGAGTCGAAAGGTCGTTTCTCCTCTGCTTTTCTCCATTTCTTCTCGTCAAGTTTCGACGTTTCTGTCGATAATACATGAGAATACTATGAAATCAGCCCACAAAGGGGTGATTAGAAAGGACGAGGTCATCACTCGGTCGTCCCCTCTGATTGGACGAATTCGAAGTTCCTCGAAGCAGACGCTGCGTCATAGGCGGCCAGTGATCGATACTCAATGATTATCACGCCCCGAGGACGTCTCCGCTGCTCTTCCAGCGCGTGTTAAATACTCTTTCCATGTATTCCATTTCACCCTCTTTGCGTCCATAAATTCACGTTTTCTTTGGTAGATTTTTGAGGCTGATAGACGGTTGATTTATACTACTTGCTAATTGTGCATGATTTATTTCACTTATCTGGCGATGTCACAATAAATTGTAGATCTTTATATTTTATTTGGTATATTTAAAAAATAACTTTTTTATAATATATCTTGTTATATGTATTTTAATTAAGATTTAGGGATGAAGTATTTATTTGGAAAATATTGCTTCAAATTAATCAAGTGAAAATGAAACAAAAAAAAAAATAGAGAATTTAATTAGTTAGAAATATCTGAAACGATATGACCTATTAATTTGGATATAAATTTCACTTATAAAATTAATTTCATCTTCTACATCTGCTTATTATGATACTTAATACTTAATACCATTTAATTACCATTTTCTTCATTATTTATTCACGCATTTCCAATGGATACTCCAATTAGCGCGCAAAAGCCTACCTTTTTTTACCCTTGTCAAAAATCCCTATCGAGTTAATACCGGATATATTCGAAGCGAAACGAGAGGCGACACTTGTTTCCATCCATAAACTCGTAAACGTCGATACGTCAATCATCTCCAAAACACATTGCTCGACAGACAAAAAACCTTTTGCTTGATATCGTAATAAAACACGGACTTAATCATTTTTTCATTCATATTTAGAAATGATATAAAATATCTATCTATATGTGAATATCTATCGTACATAAAAATATCGTAGAAACAAATTTTGTAAATTTTGACAAGACAGATAATTCACGATTTATACCTCGAGGGTGATCAATACTCCATAATTACAATTGAAATCACGTATCGCAAATCATACGAGGGCAAAAAAGAAAAACTGGCGTCGAATTCTTTGTAAAACAGCTTTTTATACACCAACGCGTAAAAGGGTTTAATCCCTTTGATAAAGAGTCTCAAAGGCCGTGGTTCAAAGAATTTCTTGGCACAGGCTCGTCAAATAAAGCAGGCTTCTCGCCAAATGCCACGATTCTACACTCTAATTCCCCGCATCTGATCTACCCGGATTAAGATTCTCCATTTTGACCCAAACCAGAAACCATTTTGAAACGGAGTCGTTGCATGCGTGAAAAGTGGCCCTAGCCACGTCATAATGAGAGGATAATGAAGACAAATGAACGTGGAGCTTCGAATACCTCTCTCTCTCTCTCTCTCGGTTCTCTTATTCTATTCCACTTGGAATTAAATGTGCATGCCTCAGAAGTCGATTTCGATGCAAATTCGCCTTCATCCTATTGTTTCGTCGCTGGAAATTCAGCTTTTGGTTAAGAAATTCGTGAACGAATGAAGAATTATCACAAATCTTTTGATTAAATAAATAGCTTAAGGAAAATGAACAGTGTGTGAATCATGTCAGCGAGTTATAAAGGAACAAATAATGTAGGTAAATAGCAGTAAATAGAGCAATAAGTAGTATAGTCAATTCATTGTCAGACAAGTAACATAAGACTTTCATATATACGTTCATATAAGTGTTATAAATATATGCTTTTTCTACTTGTCTGACTATTAATTAATCTATATTACTTGTCCAATCTATGATAGCTCTGACTAATAGTTAATCAATAGTTGTCAAGTAATCTGATTATACATGTTCTATTTAATTATTATAATGGAACAAATAATGTAGATAAATAGCAGTAAATAGAGCAATAAATAGTATAGCCAATTCACTATCAGACAAGTAGCATAAGACCTTCATATATACATTCATATAAGTGTTATAAATATATGCTTTTTTATTACTTACTTATATTAATTAATATATTATATTATATTACTTGTCCAATCTATGATAGCTCTGACTAATGGTTAATCAATAGTTGTCAAGTAATCTGATTATACGTGTTCTATTTAATTATTTGTCTAAGAAATGATTGTCCCTTTCCATTTGTCTTGACATTTTCATTTCTATTTAAAATTATTTCGATGGATATAACAAACTTACATAATGTACAGCAATGTCTAATTTGCCAAGCAAATAATAATTTTGAATTCAATCAATATTAATATTCCCAAAGTGGGGCCACGCTACTTTCCTAAAGTTTGTTACCTTGTCCATAAATATTTCCATTAAATTTAAAATTGCTTCAACTTATACTTTCAACCAATTTTTTTTTTTTTTGCTAAATAAAATTTTCCATTAAAAGAAAAATAGATTTTATTAACCCAAATGAGAACAAATTTTCATCGACTCTCCTTGCAACTATCCCACTTTTCAACTTTTTATTCCATCTCCTTCTAAGGATTAATTCGCACGAGATTCGCGACGCAAGAATTTCAACCTTAATATTTCAAGTCGTCCATATTTTTGTCAACGGATGTCGCCAACATGAATATGCATTCAATGTATACGTAAACACAACGGAATTAAGTAAGAGAGATCATAGGACGTTCTCACTTCAATATAAATTCAAATTTCGCTTCTTTCCGCGGAGACGGCCGATTATGGATTTACTCCCGATCCAATCTCGAAAACCGTTTCGAAAATATAACGTCGATCGATCGAAAATAAAAGAGGAAAAAGGAAAGAAGACGAATTTCGATACATACATTTTAAAATTTTTTTTAATTTTAATGGATAAATTTTTTATTTCTGTGTCTCTTTAATCTCTTGAGAAATTTAAATTTTAATGATAAAATGTTTTTTTCTTAATTAATTATTCTAATCCAATTTTTCGCAAATTTTTTTAATTTATATTTTTTAGTAAATTGAAATTCTTACCTTCTGGGATAAAATTTTAATTATTCAAGGGAGTAATTAAAATTATCCACTTACTATCAAAATAATTGTACAGATTTTTTTTTTTAATCCACAAATAAATTTCTTTTGTAAAATTGTCTCGTGTGTTTTCTGTAATCTTTCCATTCTATCTTCTTCCATTCCATTTTATTTTTTATCCTTATTATTTTATCTTTTATCTTCATCCAGTGAAACTCGAGAGTTAAGCAGATTAAAACCTCGAGCAGCTGGCTACGAGAAAGATTGCCTCGCTGTTTGTTTCGAGGAACATAATCGCTCGTTTTCGCCAGTTAAGAAAATCCATCTGGATCCATTCTAACTTATCAACGATTGATCAGGTAGGAAACTTCATTTGATTCGTGAATATGAAGATTTAAAATCGATGCAAATTGATCCATCTTTCCCATCCCATTGAAAGAAAGAAAAGAAGTACTATTTGGAAATTCGATTGAATATTCAGATTTGATGGGATAAAATCATAGACGAATGGAAATTCCGTTTCTTCCATGCTGTTTTACAAATTGTCGAAAATAATAATATTTGAATTCTCCAAATTGAAAAATTTTTCTTTTATTTGATTACAATTTCTTCTTATTTTTTTAAAAGAAGATTTTTTTTTTAATGATAATACTCGAGATTTTTAATTTTATCTAACAATTTTTTTTATTCCAAATATCCCAATTTAATATAAATATCTTCTAAAATTATGATAAATATATAAAGTTGCATAGAGTTTATTAGAATATTTTTCTTTATTTTTACTACATTTCTATATAAAAATATAAAAATTCCTTCCAAAAAACTTCCCATATATATATTCTCCTACCATCAAAACCAAAAAAAAAAAAACTATTCAAACGATACAAACGTCTCATTCCACGTGACGGAATTTAATAGAGAAATTTTCACAAATGTTCCACGGATAATTTACTCTCGGTTTCATTTGTCGATCGATGCCCTTCGATCGATTATTTCTAATTCGAACAAGATTACTCCAATTTCCCGTAATAAAGCTTGGAAAATATAGCGTGAAGAGAGGGTGGAGGAGGATGGATTCGGATCCGGAATTCCAGATGCGAGATATCGATAACTGACAGGGAGAATCTTCTTTATCGCCTTTCCTGGCGCTGTTAGCAGTGTCTTAAGTCCTTGCAGGACGCTTAAGAGGCGGACAGCTCGCCTTGGACCGGAAATTGGCCGCTGCCTATCGGTGAAACGCGATATCAAACGGCAAACCTCGAAACAAAGTCGAGTGGAAAGATCGCTGAGCCTTTCTTTTCGATATTGGTAGTAGAAAATAGGTCGATGAAGGATTTATGATTGGATGAGTTATTGGTAGATGTTTGGGTTAGTTCAGAAGAATATATTATGAGGGTGTGTTATAGTTTGAATCTGTCGTTTTTTTTTAAGAAAATTTCATTTTAAAAGTTTATTTTTTATGATTACTGCATTTATTAATAGTCATTGATAGAATATAAGAAAATATTGATAGTTAAAAAAAGATTGACAACAACTGAATCAGAGGATATGAATGATGATGTTTAGATTAAATGAATATCAAAGAAAATAAATAATGGAGGTATATATTTCATTTTAATAAACAAGTTAAACAAATAGTATAGATAATTGATAAATCAGGTAAGTCAGAAAATCAATATACCATTTATCAAATAATATAGACATTTAATTATAGTAAACCTATACTACCATAATTGGCTTTTTTTTCTATTGATGGATCTATACTATTGTTGTATAAATCAATGACGTCCTTCCCTGATCAACACTTTATTTCATTTATCTGACAATAGTTAATTAATTTTTTTTTAATAAATTTTTTAATTTTATTTAATAATTTATTTAATAATTTTTTCAACAATGTAATTTTTTTTCTTTTCAAATTTTTTGTACGAAAAAATCCACGTTTCTAGCAGATGTTTCAGCGATAGTTGAAATCAACGATACACGACAAATAAAGATAACCATTATTTGAAACAATGTAACAGAGTTGGTGATATTTTCCCAGACTGAGGTCTGGGCAAACGTTTTAACCGTATGACGCTCGGAAAATAGAGCTCGTAACTGAACAATTAGCGGAATGGCAACACCTGCCCCGAGGAATTTATTTTCCCAGTTACGAGACAATTACCGGTTCCTTGGCTCGTGTCGTCTTGAACTGTGGTCAGATAAATTCTCCCAAAAGGAGACTCTTTCGATGAAAAACTCGTGTGTCATTTATCTCTTCAAAATTATTTTTTTTACACAAATGGTAAAATTTAATATAATAATGGCGAATTATAACGAAATTAATAAATGATAAAATTAAGCAATTTGTTGAATCTTTTGCATCTTATGTCTTATGAAATTTTAAAATTAACGATATTTTTATAGAAATAGAAATATTTGAAAATACTTTCATTTAATGCCTAAATTATAAACATACTCGAATTCTAAATTGTTGTTGAATTATTTATTTATTTTTTCGTTTGATTGAAAATAAGCAATAAGCATTAAAAATTCCACCCCAATTATTAATAATCACAATCTTAACGATACTCGAACAAAAAGATAACCAAGCATGAAAATCTTCTTCAAAGCCAAGTTTTCCACCACCGATCTCAGAGAAATAATCTCATCCTCTAAAATCTATAAAAAAATCTAACAAAAGCAACCCTTCAGCAACCAGGATATATTGACATTTCATACACACGTCAGATGGCCCGTAGGAGTATGTTTCCCTTTTGCCTCTCAGAGAGCACAAAGACGAGGAACAGTGGGCGTGAAGCGGAAACACGCTCGCAAAAGACGTCAATCACGAAGCGAACAAGCGGCCTGATCGAACGGGGGTGAGTGTGGAAGGAGACACAATTTTATCTGGCACGCAAAGTAAACGTCAGGAGGGGGATTAGGTTTTATCGATGGCCCCAGTCATCGGATTCGGATCGGGAAGCTCTGTGATACGAACTTTGAGATTGAAATACCTACGACTCGAGTTCCTGGCAAGAAAAAGAATACGTCGATCCTTAAACGGTTTCAAGCAAATTCTCTTGGGGATTTGAGTTTTGCGAAATTGATCGAGCGATAATATTCTCGTTGCTAATCTGCAAATTATTGCGAGAAGAGAATTTTTTTAAGATTGGAATAAATCTGGAAAATTAGAGAGGGATCGAGGAATTGTTGCCACTTTACACAAAAATGAAATTTTATCTCATTTTTAAGAGTTGAATCGCTAATAGAAATTGTTTCGATAGAAATTCAGAAGAAAGCCATCTCGATAGAGTTTTATTCGAAGGAAAAATTGGAAAATGAAAATGAAAAGGATATTGTGAAAGATTTGAGGAAACATGATATCTATCTTTAGTTCGTTCTTAAATAAACATTATCCTCAACTTGTTCGAAAGCAATGAAAATTATTTTGATTATCCGCGAAATAAATCGCACATTGATCTAAATTTTCTCCGTAAACTTTAACTCAAAAAGGTTCATATATATATGTATACATAACGTATTCTCGAAGTTAAACCTCTTTTCTTTCATACGTATATCTAACAAAGCCAGGCGAGGACAATTTAAATTCAGTACCACATCCCGCATGCTTGCACATGCACGCATGCATTTATCGGCCCCATTTAGGCGAACTACTCCAGAACTGTTTAACTTCCCGTGGATCGAGGCGTAATCCAGGGAGTAAAGCTTCGAACACGCACGAATATCTCGTTCTGTGGCTTGTATCGACTCTCTTGTTTGCAACGAGAGATAACGTTGGCAAATATTCGTGTTTAACGGAAATACGATTCATCATTCTGCCATTTTACACGTAGCATTCAACACTATAAATACTGATTATTAGATGATCCTTTCTTGGCTTTACATAAACATGAGTATATTTTGATTTGTGTTGTATCTTGAATCAAATCCATAACAACACATTTTTCTTTTTTATTTTCCTTTCTTTCTTTTCTCTTTTCGTTCAAGAATTTCCTTTGAAATTTTATAGGATTTTTAGAATGGTATGCATACAATGTTGCAATATATTTATATACATTTATATAAATAAATCCTGACGTGATATATCCCCCATCTTGAATCAAATAATATAAACTTTTTTTTTACAGTTTTTAAATTTTTTTCCATTACAAGAGAATTCTCTCTTTGGAATTTCATTAAGAAACTTTCAGAATTGTATATAATACATATATAATTTTTTTCTTTATTGTAAATTCTCTATAGGAAATTTTATAAGATGAAACGAAGAATAAATAAATACAATGTGGAAAAAACATCTGAGAAATTCTTTTAACAATGAAAATGAATGTTTTGGACTGCAATGATGACTTAGAAAATGTGGAAAATGGAAGAAAATTGGTTCACGATAAAAGGGATTTTCGAACTTGGATCGTTTGGGATGGTAAGCGGATACATTGTGCTTAAAGCTAAGCTAGCTCGTACGTATTCGTGTTCATCTTTTAACTATATTAGACGCATGTATTCAACCACTATAGAGGCTAATATGGCTTCGAATGTGGTAACTGCCTCGTTTACGTTAATGTAATGGAATTTAAAGTCAAGTTATTTAATTTGAGATGTACGCAAAGGGTTACAGAAATCATTATGGGATTAATTAATTTTCAAATAGATAGATAGGTTAATGCAGATAATTTCACAAAGATTGGTTTTAGTGGAAACTGTTTCAGGCAATGAATATTATATTTGATTAAAATTACAGAAAAGATTGTAACCATAATAATTGAATTCTCCGATTATTTTTCATCAAGTTTAATAGATCTTAAAACTATTAATAATTGTTGTACAATAAAATGAGAATAAATTCAGAAAATTTTTTATTCATTATTTTGTCTTGATTTTTTGAAAGCTTGGAAAAATTCTAAAGATTCTTTATATAATTTGAATCGTAAATTTGCAATCTTATTATTATTATTTTTTTTATTATAAAATTGATTTCTGATGAAACGTCAATGCATTTCATTGGAACCCTTGATATTCGGAAGGAGCGATCGAGATATCGACGAGATCCATCAACGTGTAACTAAATGTCACTGATTGACAGTAGTTAGTTAGTTCGATAGTTCTACATGTCAGTAGTTAATAATTGACAGTAGCAGAACAGCGGGAATAGGCTGTCAATAGTCTTAACACAGATACTTTTGATCTGATATCGTTTATAATTGAACATATTTGATCCTTTGACGGACGAATTTCATGTGCATAAATCTATCGATCTATCACATCATTCGATTGTTTAAAATTAATCAAAGTCAGAATAAAAATATAAAATTGATCAAAGAAACGATTTTTAAAATTTTGAATTTTCAAAAAAAAAAAATCTTCATTCTCAAAATTGAAACAATATTGTTTCCATTTGTTTATTAATAATTTGTAAAACTATCTTAACTCCAAATAATTCTAAAAAGATAATTCGAATTACTGAAATTAGAAAATGATTCAAAAAATCAATCGAATATTAAAACGATCCACGTCTTAACAAATTTTTATTCAGATATCAAAAATTTAAAAAAAAAAATAAAATTCGTTCAGTTAGAAGAATAATAAATTAAGAAAAATAATCTCAAAGGCCAAAATTGAAAATTATACCTGATAATATATTTTCACCCTCAAATAAAAATTTAAAAAAAATAAAAATTTCGAAATTGCTAGATAATTTTTTTGAAAATTTCCAAAATTAAATATACAAAATAAAACGAAATCTTTTGATCTAAATAAAAAAAGAATCGCTCACAAGATAAACTTCTTCGATAAACTTTAATCGAATTCGAAATTTTTAAGCGTCGTTCGTTAACAGGGGTTGCTTTTCCAACTCTTAATCATAGAAATGGCTCGACATGTATACCATTGCGTTGTGGATGATTTGCTAGTTACAACGTGTGCTGCCTCGAGAGGAAATCCTGGCATCGGCACGAATCCGAATCTATTGAAAACGCAATTGTGGGACCAGAGAAATACAAATATCCTAGTTGAGAATCGAATCTTCGTTTCTTGTTCATTTTTCTGCATTTGACCTATTGCAATTTTTGATTTATTTTTTCTTAAATGTGAGAATATTTAAATTTTATACTCAAATGATTCGATGATATTTTTGATTTATGTCGATTGTATTTTAGATATTAAGAATTACATATTGGTGAGTTTAATTTCTAATTATTTGAAAAATTTGTTGCACTGATAATAAGTTAAAATTAATTACAAAATAGAATTATTTAAATTTTATATTCAAATTATGCATATGTATTTATATTCACTATGTTTTAAATATTTTAAATATATTTCGATCTATAATTATTTGCAAACTTTGTTCGAACTGACAATAAGTTGGTGGATAAACAAAGGGATGATTTTATATAAATAGCTTGGTATAAATTGTTTTTGATTTATTTTTTTTTTTTTATTATGCGGGGGGAAAATGAAAGTAGTTAAATTTAAAATTGGCGTTCAAAGTTTGCCGTAAACTTTGTTGAAACTGGTTGGTAAACAAAGGAAGTTTTGAAAAAAAATAAAATGTATATTTCTCTTAAAGAAAGGAAAAAAAATGGCACGAAATACATTTTCATATTTTTTTTTTCTTCCTATATTTTTGTCAGTTTTTATTAATTTAGTAGGATCGTTTCACCATAAAAGTTTCTTCTTCGTAAATGAGCTCATTTCACTTTGAAGCGTCGCTCTTGTATCTCTCGAAGTCAAATTTTTACAATTTTTTCGTTCGCTTTAATTGACCCAGTAAGCGCAACAAAAAGTAGAGCAAAGAGTGAAATATTAGAGTTGGAAAAAAATATGCTATATGTATATTTTAAAATAGAATAATAAAATACATGAAATAATATATTAAATCATTTCACATATGTAAATAATGTTAAATAAATTAAATGTGACAATGTTCAATATATAAAATAATATTTCTCACACATTTTGATTAAAAATATTGTAATTTTTCAAGATTTTTCCCTCCCTTTTCTTGTAATATATATTTTTATCTTTACTTTTTTAAAACTAATTAAATTTATTATTTTATTTTTTATTTTCTTTTTTTCACGCTTAAAATTATGAGAAATATATATTTATATATATATTTTTTTATTTTATTTATATTTTTATTTTATTTATATATATTTTTATCTTTACTTTTTTTAAAAACTAACTAAATTTTATTTTTTATT
>NW_006263353.1:1415555-1427262 GCF_000469605.1 Apis dorsata | reverse complement strand
TTTTTATTATTATTTTTTTTTTTTTTTTTACATTTAAAAGTATGAGAAATACACAAATACGCTATGAATATCTTTAATTCTTTTCGAACGAGTTTCATAGGAATATCAAGGGAACATTCTCGAACAGTTTTCCAAGTTAAATAGTATTTTTCCACGGAACGGTGAAGAATAAAGGATGAGGCGGATTGAAATTTCTCGCGGTCGTAAAACAGATTTTTCGCGTGTAAAACGCGAAATTCCCCGAGGAAATCGACTGGCAGAAATTTCTTTTCTGCCTCAACCGATGATTCGAGGCTTAGGTGTGGACCGAATGGGGGGAAACGAGGAGAAACATTAGCGGCCGGCGTGATGTCGTCGTAAAAGTGATTCTTCGAGTTGCTTTTTGGGAACGCGGTTGGAAGTGGCCAAAATATCATGAATCGATAAAGATGGCGTTTTACGAGCTCGAACTTCTTTTTCTCATTTCTATTCTCGATGGTTACGTTGTGAAAAAAACGTAACGCTTTAAGGTTAGAATATTTTCTTATTATTTATAAAAAAGTTTCATAACTCGATGAAGGAACATTTTCTTTTGAGATTCTTGTCATACGTAAATTGTAAATGAAATTCTACAAATTGGATTTATAAGCCATTTGCATTTTTATTTTTCGTTTAATGTACACGTGTGATAAATATATTAATTCTTTCAGAATATTAATTCATTTTTATCGATGAAAAAGGTGATATGATTATAAATTTTTTGATGCAAAAATATAAAATTTGAAAGAGAAATTTATTTAGTTATTTAATAATTAAAATAAAATATGATATTTAAATAATTCTCTATTCTTCACTATATATTTTTTATATAATTAATTTTAAATTTTTCTTTTCCACGAAACCAAAAAAAAATGTGTCTTTATTAAAAAAGTAGTACTTTTAAAATTCAACAAATATTTTGTCAAAATCAATATCTCTTTAATATATAATAAAAAAGCTTTTGAAATTTTAAACTCTACTTCATTTTTACTTTTAACATTTTGTAATACAATTATCATTATAATATTCTTTAAAAAAAATTGCTAATCAATTCATTATAAAGATTCATTCTATTAACTATTCTTCATTAAAAATAATTTTAATAAACATAGATCATAAATCTAATTTCTTTCAACCACTTTTCTAATAGTTACCTACTTCTACGACCTAAGGAAATTCTCCAATGAACATACTTGTTACCTTCATACAGAATAGCGTAGGGTATAAACTAGGAAGAAGCCAAGTCGGATAAGTCGGATTATACGGAGGCCGATAAGAGACAATTTTCGATGATCCGAAAGCTTTAAATGAAGTCGATCTCTGTATCTATCCGGTACAAGGATTCTCGCTTAGGTATCCGGACAATCGATCATCATAGCTTCGGATAATCGAGTTTCTATCGTGTAGAGCATCGACGAGCATCGAAAATAAGTAAGTGGGGTCCAACTGTTTGAGTGAGGCTGATCGATCGAGCCTCGTTTCGATGGCAAATGAGGAGCGCAAAATGAATTTGCCAAAGTTTTGAAAATATAATTCGATTGCCTCGAATAGTGATGGGATTTTGAATTATTAGCGTGTGCCAAAGGTAAGTGAAGTAATTTAATTTAAAATTAAATAAGTGTTATTTAATAATAAAATACAGTTTAGATAATATTGACTCTTGGTGCAATAATTAAAAATAACAAAAAGAAGGAAGAATATTAAAAAGAAATAAAAATTAAACAAGTATATGTACGAATTTTGACATTTTTGAAAGTGTTTTTCGAATTGACTATTATTAATTACCTAACATAGTTAGTATAATAATTTTAAACACAATTTTAAGTTTCAATAATCATTTGCAATTGTGATATAATTGTTTGTGATACAATTATTAGTTCAAATTAATAAAGATATTCAGAAAGATTTTCAAAATTGTAAAAATTGAAAAAAAAATTGAAAGGAAAAATAAAACTCCATTTCATTGCTACGAATATTATTTTATTAAAATTCTAGAATTATTTGAAAAAAAATAATTCTAAAAACATAGGGGATAAGAACACGGTTGAATGGTTCTAATGGCCATCAATTCTTCTTTCGTGCTAATTCCCAAGTGTACACTACAATTTAGAAGCTACGAAATATGATACTTAGAATTTTTTCGATACTGTAAGGAAATTCGAGACGCAAAAAGGGATCTGGCATCTCGAATATCGTTCTCCTTTCCAGGAGAAATATCAATTTGTTGAGGTCCAACGATATATTTCCAAGTAAACGTGTTATTTTGTCATATATCCCATGTCAAAAAAATTCTTCGACAAATATCAATTTATTCCACGTCGCGTAAAAAATATTTTGTCAAAGATTATCAATTCTTCACAGTTGAAGGGTAATATATTATTAATGATAGAATGATATTTATTCGATATCAAAAAAAAAAATTTGAATAGAGAAATATCAATTATCCTTGATAGAGATATTATTAAGATTAGATTTTTCTAGATAAGATAGATAAGATTTCATCCTCAAGAACTCATCACAAGATAAAAGAAATGTATAAAAATAGAGTAAATTTTATCGATTGAATTTGTAAAATTTTAAAGAAAAAGTCTTCAAAAAAATTCAATTCAATTATAAAAACAGAAAGAATTATACTGAATTATACGATTCTATTTCTATATTTCTACTTTATTTCAAAAGAAATATTTTCTATCACAATAGAAATAAATACATAACTTATAAAAATAAGTTAATATTTTTCATTGATTTCAAATTTAAATAATATTTATTCTAATTTGATAAATAAAAAGTTTTCATTGATAAATAAAAATGAATTATAAGAAGATTGTAAAATGAAAGGAACGAGGAAATATATAATTCTATTATTGAATCAAAATCATACAATGAAATTATTAATAATTATTGGATTAAATAAATTGTAAAAAAAATTTCAAATCAGAAATCGAATAATCTATCAGACGAGAGAGATATCCATTGAAATATTATTATCGAGGACACGATGTTTGCAAATCAAAGAGAATCGAAGTGAAATTGGAGTAAGATCATCCTTATTTTCCAAAGATATTGAGTCGGCTCTTTTTATTACATATAGAAAGAGCTCAAAAGAAGATCAAAAGAGATTATAAGGGAAGAGGTTATAAACTCACAATTTCTGCTTTATCGAGGATATTGACAGAAACGATATATTTCAAATTTTCATCATTTTCTGAATTTTGTTCAGGAATTTTTTATTATAAGAATAACAGAACTGAAATCTGAATATTTCAAATTTAAAAATTGATAAAATTGTTCAACCTATGTTACTCATTATACTCTACGTACAAAAAATTCCATGAAACAAAATTATTGTTACTTTCAACGACATAATTTGTTAATTATTATTAATTGTAAAAGATGCATCACTATGTCAATTCTAGTGTTAAATTGTGCTAAATAAAAATTTACAAGTCATATAACAATATCATTTTTCGATATCCAATTTATAAAGTCAAAAACTCATAAAGTCAAAAACATAATAAAATATTTCTTTACTATCCAAACTTTACGTTCTTATATTAAATAATAAAAAATAATATAACTAAAATTGTTATATTAAAAACAGAGAAAAAGATACTGAAAAAGTAATAATAAACCTAAGTGATTCCATGGCCGGTACACCTTGGTGCACACTCGCTCGTTAGCATTCGTTAAATCCGTTGAAAACTAAGAGAAACTGCAGAACAAAGCTGGAGAAAACGAGAAGAGTACGCGAAAATTGTCCCAGCGGAACGATAAGGTTCGAGGAAGAGAATATCCCTGTCCTTCTCTCTCCCTCTCTCGCATACTCGGCGTTTCCCCTCTTTGTTTTCCACCGTTTCCAAACGGATCGCGTTGAGGCGACGCGTATCGCGCTCGGCCCAAATGTTTTATGCATTAAAACGCAGGAAATGGAACGTGGAAAGACCCGCGACCGGAAAATCGCGAGCCGCTTTGATACACCGTTTTTTTTCATCCATTTTTTCTCTCTTTCTCTCTCCTCCAACATCAACTATCAACCACTTTTCGCACGACTTTTCACACATCACACCAAAGTTTTCCATTTATTTTTCTCTCCTTCTCTCTCCTCGTTTCTTCAAGGGTTATAACAGTTATTGGAAAGATGATTAATGAGATTTGTCATCGATTTGAAAATACATATTTATTTTGCCTCTTTGGTCTCGTAACATATTGTTGAGTGTAGTTCGATGTCAATTGTTGTATTTGTATTTGTTTCATTGAATTTTTAACGTCACGCGAGATAAATGGTCGGAAAAACTTGATATCACGATTTTTCTTCGATGAAAACGAGAAAAAAATCGTTGATGGATTGACGAGGATTCGAACTCTGATCCACCGCGTGGGAAATCGATATTATTTACGTTGAGCTAATATGTCTTGTCCGATTGGATTAAGTTCTTTGGTAGTTTTGTAGAACTGAATGAATATAATTTAAATTAACATAATAAATTAAAAAGAAATATTCTTGGATTATTATTTTATAATTCTTGATTGATATAATCGTTCAAGTTTATTTTCAAACTTTTCTTATCTTTTATTATAAAAATATATTTATTGGATAATGATATAAAATAAAATTTTATTTATAAATTATATTTAAATATGAGATAAAAATCATAATCATCGTTTATAAACAATATTTAAAAGTTAAAAGAAAAAAATCCGTAAGTATAATCCAATTACATTTAAACAATTTAAGAAATATTTTTTAACAGAAACAGAAATTTCGTAATTGGATAGTAGAAAAAAATAAATGATACATCATGGCAGCTTATACACACTTCCATGAGCCTTCACAAGTGAAGTAGAGGCTTTTCTCGCGAAAGCCATAGCGAATGTAAGCTTTTCACAGCCTGCCATTTCGAGCGTGGGTTCGACTCATACTGTATAAGCTTCCGGTCGAAACTGCAAGAAGTTTACGATTCCCTCTCTGTAAAATGGCCACAAACAGTTTCTAAGCTTTTCCTTTTTACGGTTCGCCACCTGGTTCCCCTCGTAATCAGACGCTTTTCAAAAGCTTCTCGGAAAATTAGCTGCTACTTAGAGATAGAAATTTGGATCAAAAGGAGAAACTGGTTGATCGCTTGGAATACAAATATTTAATTCTATTCTGATGATAATAATTATTTTTTATTTTTTCATAAGTTGGATTAAAATTAAAAGAAGATTTTTATGTTTGATAAGTTAGATTAGATTAAAAGATTAAAATAATCATTTGAAATGAAAATATTTAATTTTACCACTAATGACAAAAATTATTTCACCTTATATTTTTCTGTTTGATAAATTGTTGAAAGATTTTTTAACTAATTAAATAATAACATGGAGACTTCTATTTACAGAATTTTAAATCCATTTTATATTTTCTGAATTATGATAAAATTATACTTAAATATATTACATAAGATTAAATGGTTGCAATTAAAATGAAAATATTTATGCAAATTAAGATTTTTATGAATACAATTACAAAAATGAAACTTAAATAGAGATCTGTTTCATAATTCAAGCAAAAACAAAATGTTTGTATTTCTTTAATAATTACAAAAACAAAGAATGTACATTTTGACTATTTTAACAAATTTGATGTTTTTTTTATGTAATTCTTTTGTGAAAAATTTTGATTTAATACTTTGAATTAATCATTTTGAAAAGATACAATAGATAGCCTTGAAATTGTTAATTTTCTCAATAGTATCATATTTAATTTAAATAAATAATGAAAGAAATTCAAAGAAAAATTAAATAATAAAATACAACATAAATAGCATAATAATATGAATCCAATTCCTTTATCATATTGATCCATTCAACTTAACATCTCTTCATAAATCCATATTCTTTCAACTATAACTCAATTTCTCAATTTCTCGCTCTGGAACACACAATATTTCGCAATCACTCTTTTCCTTCCCATCTCTGGTAAAAAAAAAAAAAAAAAAAAAAAAGAGCCAAAGAAAGAAGAATCCGTCAAAGAGAAAGCAGAGAGAAAGAAAAAAACCTCAACAATACTCTCAAATTACACCATTGAAACCCAATCAGAGTCGAATAAAATTCTCGTGGATCGGTCTAAAATTACCATTGGCTCCAATCACACGTGATGCTTCACTCGACTCTTTAATCACCGAGAGATTACAACATTTTTCTTCCATTTCCGCGGAATAGCGAAAGGAGAACCGATGAAAGGAGCAGGGTTGAATTGTGAACAGTTGTATCGGTGATTTCACAAAATCGTGTGAAACTTATTGTCTTCTGAACGTGTATGTGGATTTGCAAAACGTTTAATCCGCGATTGCATGAAATATTCTGTGGATTTCTTTTTGTTTGATTTCTTGAACTTTTTTTTTTTTGAATATTATGGTTTTTTTTTATTTTTGTGTGGATAATTAGAATTGGAATAAACGAATTAAATATTTAAATATTCCTTTTACTAATAATAAATTAGCGTGTTTTTAAATTATTTTTCGTAATTATAAATAAAAAAAAAGAAATATCAAAATAGATTTCATTATTTCTGGTTTTTAAATAACATATTTGATATTTTTTTTTTTTATTTTTCTAGTACTTAAAAATGGAAATGAATGAATAATACTGAATATAATAATTTTTACTATTTCCTTAATTTTCAATTCGAATGTATGATATGTCATCCATTTTGTGAAGAATTTTTATGAATAATTCATTTAACAGATATGTTTTCCGTTTTTATCCTATATTTTTCTATGTATTCTCTTATTCCTTTTTAAAAAGTAATCCTCTGTTTTCCAATTCAAATCTCCAATTTAAATTTCCAATATAATTCCCCATTTTACTAAAATCTTATCACTTCCACGTATCACGGATAAATCTTATATCATAAACTAAAAAAAAAAAATTTCAAGAATACAAAATTCTAGTAAGCTTCGTAATAAGCTTCATAACATAAAGATATTTGAAGAATTCAAAAAATAAAAATTGCAAGAGTACAAAATTTTAACAATCCTCGTATCATAAACAAAAAAAAAAGAAAATGCAAACAACACTCATATCGTAAAAAAAAAAAAAAGAGAGAAAGAAAAATTGGAACAATATCAAATTTTATCAACCTTCGCGTCATAAAGTAAAAAAAGAAAACTGCAAGAGTGCAAAAATTTTAAAAATTTGCAATATTATAAAGAAAGAAATAAACTTGGAAAAATACAGAATTGGATCGGAATGGAAATGGAAACACGAATGGGATGCAGAGAAGTGAGTGAGAAGTGGAATTTCAAAGTACATTAAATATTTGAACACGTTTCTGTTCTACTAGATCTTAAATATCGATTTCGACCTGATTATGGCGATGTTTTAACCTTCAGGATGGACCATCCGCATGAAACGTGCAAAGAATCAAAGAACTCTATTCCTTCTTATTTTCTTCCTCTCCAGGTGGAAAGATTAATTCTTTAAAGCAAGGAACGTAGAGGGGCATTGAAGTATCGATGCGAACCTCGTTGACCTTTCCGCCATGTTGGCCACGATGTTTTTCAAACATCGTTATAAGTTGATGGAAAAATGAGCTAGCTAAAACTTTAATCTTTTGGACGTATGAAGGAGTTAAAGATATGTTTAACAAAGTGGTTAGATAAAAATAAAAAGATCATAGTAGATATACGAAAATAATCGAGGCAATTTATTTTTCGAATATTTAATCTGCCATTTTTAATAATTATCTTTTAAAACAGATATTGATGATAGAAATGTATAATTTAATAAGAAATTATCCGAAAGATGCAATTATGCAAAAGTGGAAATAAATATTACACGAATTTAGTTTCGAGATCAAGTTTGAGTCAAAATGAAGAAATGTAGATAAAGGAAGAAACTGGATGTTTAAATATTTAATATTTGAAGAATTCAAAAAATATTGAATCCATCTTGAATCCATTTTCTCTTATTGAAAATTATTTCTCACGATATTTGATATTTAAAAAAATTAATGATAGAAATGTATTTTAATAAATAATTGTATTAATTAAAAAGAAATATGAATATATTAGAAATAGAAGAGACATGATTTAAGCTTAATTTTTTTCCTGCGTTTTATATCAAATCCAAATTCAACGTCTTAAAATTAAT
The DNA here is from genome assembly GCF_000469605.1 of Apis dorsata. NCBI lineage: Eukaryota > Metazoa > Arthropoda > Insecta > Hymenoptera > Apidae > Apis > Apis dorsata. The sequence goes on along the minus strand of NW_006263353.1, from coordinate 1,419,111 downwards.
GTAACTTTCCACGAGAATATTATATAATTGATCGTCATTGATCGTCTGAATGAAAACCACTCGAGTAATAATAATGAAATTGCCAAACTTTGAAATTCTAATTAATTTTGACAAAATTATTTGAAAATTAATGCAACAAAAGCAAAAAGATTAAAACTTAATTACTTTGGCTTTTTTCCTTCTTTTCAATTTTCTTGTTTATTTGCAGAAACTTTTGTGAAAAACAATACAATTTTGAACATTGACAATTCTTCTATAATATTCAAATTCAATCACAGAACAGACAAGAAAAAGAAAAATTCCAATTAGACACAAGAATAAAAATTTAAAAAAAAAAAACCAAAAAATTTTAAAAAATTCTTTCATTTTTTTCAATCACAAAATTATACTAAACATAAATATAAGAATATTCATAATAAAATCATCCTCTCACAAATATTATCAGGATTCCACCAACTCCACCGGAAACATTAATCAAAAAGCACCATCCACAAGCAAAAACAAGCTTCACGAAGCAGAAAGAACCTTCCAGCACGTGCATCTTGTTCCCTTCTTCCACATACACATACACATCCTTTTTGTTATTTATTTACTCGATTCGTTGCCGGAATACGTATAAGAATGCATTTCTGAGGCATCGGGACTCCACGTTTCTCAAACGGAAATGGTAGCCGCGTTTCCTTTCCGATTTTCAAACTGACTATAAGTTACGATCATTATTGCGGAATATAACTTCTGGAAAGCTATTGTTCAATTTACTGTTGATTATTTATCGAACGAATAAATGCTTAACGAGTGTATACAAAATAAAACAAACTTATTATTTAAAAATTTTTGAACAATTTGAAGACATTTTTTTTAATTTTGATATGTTAAAAGTATTTTTTAAAATGTACAATATTATGCGTGCAATATATATTTTGTTATTATTATTTTCAATATATAGCCATTCATTCATCATTCATTATTCATTTTTTTGATATATATTTTAATTGTATATATTAATTTTGTTAGTAAGTTTTAATATTGCATTGATTTATATAAACTAATAACAAAGTTGATTTAAATGAACAAAAAAATCGTCAAAAGTAATATTGTGTAAAAAGTATCGTGAATATTCGTGAATATGATACATGAACTTCATGATGGTGACCTGAACAACTAGTTTAATTTAGGGCTCGGATAGGCAGAGATTGCGGTACCACCGCAGAGCAGCTGTACCGCCCAAGAAAGCAATCGAACACGTTGATTAAACGTTGTCCTCGTGCCATCTCACGTGTATAAATAGTAATATTCCTCTCTCTAATCTTGGTTTTTTTGCGTTTCGAAAGTTCAATTGAGTACCAACTTTGTTTTGATTTAAATTTTGATAGAAGAACCTCTCAAAAGTTTATCAAATCAATATTTTATTCGAATCGACGAAAGTTGTATCATTTTGGAGTCAATCATGGTTTTTAATTAGGATTTATTTATATAAAATTGTCCAATTTACTATAGTACTTTATAGCATTTATGTTTAATGTATAATTATACTATTTTCTGATATTTTCTTTTTGACATATACTTTTTATTTTGAAGTTTCTTTTTTTTTTCTTTTCCTTTCTTTTCCTTCTTTTCTTTTGTTTGAACGTGGAAATATATCATATTTTTCTACACCTTTTGTAACATTTCTGTTGATATTTGTATTTTGTGTTGTCAGATCTATTTTTTCTTTCCCTTTCTTTTCAATATATATATATATATTTGTTGTTTTTTTTTTTTTTACGTGATATTTTTCAGAATTTGTACAGTTTTTTTTAAGAAATTTCTTTTAAGAAAGGATTTTTTGTTCCAAATCATTCTTTTTCTCTTACTTTTCTTAAATATTTTTTATTGCGAATATTTCTTTAATTAATTCTATTCTTTTTTAAATTTATTTTGTTATTTTTTGTAATATATATTTTCCATAGAAAATTTTTTTTAAAACTTTGTAGTATATTTTTTCTTTTTTTTCCTTCCTTTTAAAAGTTTCCCATTTTTTCCCTAAATTATCGCATAACAACAACACTTTTTTCCAATATATTTTTACGTTTTCTTATTACTTGAAAACTACCATTTTTATAAACGATTTTTTTCTCATTTTCTTTCGAAATACAAGTTTCTACAATATTTAACGATATAAAAAGGAGAAAAAAACCATATTTTCTTTTGTGAGATTCGAACCCGTGCCCTTTAGGATTAAAAAAAACCATGCATTTTACCAACTATGCCATTTAACACCTACGATATTCGTTCTTTCATTTAAATATATATATATACAAACTTTTAATCTTTACTTATATCTACATCCTTTTACTTTATTTTCTCGACCCACGTGATAAACTTTTTTCATTTATTTTGTCTCATATATCTTAAAAATTAAAAAATATTAAACAAATCCATTAACTCACATTTAATCTGAAACTCGAATTATAATTTTTCACATATATAGAATTTTCTATTGAAACTACGTTTCACTACTTTTTTTTCCAATTCTAATATTTTTTTTTTTTTTTTGTTTTTTAAATTAAAAACACGTAATTGATAGCAAATGAAAATATCGAAAATTATATCGATATATCGGTTTAGAATCAAATTATCAATTTTCGATGGTTGTTTACGATATAAGTGTTCCAGATCGTTGCATTTCATCGTAACATCATTTTACCCTCGTTTTTCATTTCACCATTCGTGGACGAACTAGGTAAAAAGCGGATGACGTGTGATGCTTTTCATCGTTACCGTCGAGAACGTTGCTATCGATCCTCGGTTACGTGATATATCGTGTCTCTCCACGTTGTTCGACCGGATAAAAGCTGGTCAGTATCTGCGACACGTGAATCCAGGCTACGGTTACTCATACGATCGAGAATTAGATCACGTTGAATCACGTTGTCGAAATTCCAATTGTTGTTACCCCCCGTCCATTAATTTTTAACACAACAATATGATAAACGCTACCCTTTGAAACAAATATCCGTTTTAAATTTTAAATTCAACTTTATATTTTATTTTTTAGATGAAATATCAATGGAAGGAAAAATTTAATCAAAGTAATATTGATATTAACATTCTAATATACTGTACATTATCACAATGGATATGGATTTTCTATAAAAAAAAAACGAATGATATATAACCTTTTAATTTATAATTACAATAATTAGAGTAATGATATAAAAATATCGATACGAAATTATTAATAAATCGTTTATCTCATATTTTTAATTACAAATGTATATTTTTATCATTTATTATAATTTTGTAAATATTTTGCACGAGAACAAGAGATACCTCTTTCAATTTAATTTACATCGATATAATAACGAACAAATAGAATTTAATAATTCGATATTAAATTCTTAAATTTATCTCACGATTTTTTTTTTAAATTTTTTATTAAATTTATTTAATAAAAACATTATTAAATATAATATTATTAAATTTATCCGTTTCACTTGGATTAAAGTATCGATTAAAAGAAAATCGATACGTTATCAAATTTCATTTTTTTTTCACCGCGTTTATTTATAATTCT
>NW_006263353.1:1412706-1415236 GCF_000469605.1 Apis dorsata | reverse complement strand
AAAAAAAAAAAAAAAAAGGTTCGTCTCTAATGGCCGTCTTGGGTCACCGGTGACCCGTGAAATCCCCGTTAAAACCACTCGTCACCAGTTTTAAACGGGTTTAATTGAGTCGAGCTCGAAATATTCTTAGAAATTTTCGAAGCTCGAATAATTCACAGGATTTTTGTACAAATTGCTACATTGTTAAAACATGGAGATACGGTAATGGAGGAAGGGAAGTGACGTTTATTATCCTATATCTAACGATACCATCAGGTGCACGCTATCTTCAATCCGCCGTATCCTTCCATCCTATAAATATAAAACGACTCCATTCTTTAAGAAAACGAATGACTCGCTAGAATATCACGATTGCGTTGTTATTTTTTTAATTTCAAATAATTATATATATATACGTTCTCATTTATGAATCGAAAATTGAAATTGAAAAGATACTTTTCCGATTAATTTTGTATTAAAATTTTCATATTATAATATAATCACTATTGAAAATTGACCTTTGATTGTTGAATAAATTTCATCAAAAAAAAAAAAGACTCTCTCATAAACGTTAATTTTATATCGATATTTTTAATATTTTAACACGTGATCAACGAGTGCTTTGTACTTCGACATTTACATGCCAACAAAAAATGAACGAATGCGACGCAAGGAATGGCAAACCGAGGTAACACGCTCATCTGTTTTCACGAAGCGCGCCACGTCCAATTACCATTAACCACTCGATGCGTTAACGAAGTTCCGGCTTTGATCCTTTTCACAAGGGGAAGAGAAGAAGCCGCTCGTGCGGACGAATCGGATTAGTAATCGAATCGGCAACGCGTGCTATTACACACACCTCTGCAATCTCCTCGACCTTCTTGGCTGCGAATTAAAACTATCCTCCCCTCAACTTCATTCACCCCGATCTTCTATTTTCCTTTCCTTTTCCTCTAACATCTTCCCAATCTTAATAAGAGGGAAATAAGAGGGGATATAATTCATCGACGGCCTTTGTTCAGAGAAATATCAAGAAAAACTTGAGATGTAAATTTTCCAACTATTTTTAAATTTAAATTTCTCTTCTTCCTCGATCGAATTGAAGGAATTTTCCAATAAACAACATGATCCCTCAGAAGGAAAGAATTCGACAAAATTTAACAACTATTCCTCAAAATGGAAGAAAGAAATTCGTTCTTTATCCTATTTCGATCCGTGCTACCATTCCCAAGTCCCCGGGGGCTACGTGCTCATCGCGGGCGGAAGTCGAGCGGAAACCGTTATTTCTATCGCGTTATTGCCATTATCGTGCAGCCATAAAGGGCTCGTTTTTTCTTCTTTTTTTTCTCTTTTTACGCCCGATGAATCGCGGTTTAACGAACCGCGTCAACTGTCCCCGAAAAGCAGGGAGAGTAATTATTTCATTCGGGATGAAAATCGGGACGGATCGGTTTAACAAGCGTATTAAAATATATTCAATCTTGTTTACGTCGACTTTATTCTCCGTTTCTACTACTTTTTTCCATCTCATCGGCGATTGATCTCGATCTCTTTCGTTCTAGGATTGGAAAAATTATTAACTCCAATATTTATTAATTGATTAATATTAATGATTCCTGGATAAAATTAGAAAATTCGAAATAGATAATCGAATATACCAATTATATGTGTATATGTTTATAAATATTGAAAGATAATCAGAATAATATTCTCCTCAAAATCATTCATTTCATTTCAGGTGCATCCACTTCTCCGCATAAATCCAGCCCTAATCTTCACAGAAAGCCACAGAGGCCTATACATAATCACGGAGAGGCGAGGTAAAGTGAAACAGGGGGACAAGATTCCAGGTTCCATAGACCTGGATAATTCATTCCAGAAATTCCTGTAGACGTTGGAATACCGAGGTACACTGGCAGCTGGCCGATCGACAACGAAGACCCCGTTCCTCGATAGCCGGAAGTTAACCCTCCGCCATTCCATGGATGTGTTTCAAAGAATAGCAAGCTTCGACGGAAATGACAAACGTATCGCGTGATTCGATCTCTATGCAGATGCGGAGAATACGAGTTCGGATGAAAAGGGAAAAAATATGGAAAAGGATCGAAAGGGTAGGTTGATTAGTTGGTTTAGTTTTAAAACAAAAGATATTTTATTATTTTAATAAGTTAATTAAAAGGAGATGCTTAAATTGAGAAGTTATTTAGATTTTCTAGTATTACTTTTTTTATGAATTCTTTAATAATATTAATAATATTAATAATAATTTATAAATTTATATACATATGTATGTTTTAACTATTATTATTATTAAACTGTTATGATTATTATTCTTTTATTATATTTTTGTTATTACATATATTTTTATTTGAGTTCTTAATAAAATAATTAAAAAATATAAATATGAACTGAAATATGTTTTTAATTATATAATAATTAATTATATTTAATTANTATAAATTTATATACATATGTATGTTTTAACTATTATTATTATTAAACTGTTATGATTATTATTCTTTTATTATATTTTTGTTATTACATATATTTT
>NW_006263353.1:1400245-1412636 GCF_000469605.1 Apis dorsata | reverse complement strand
TATTTGAGTTCTTAATAAAATAATTAAAAAATATAAATATGAACTGAAATATGTTTTTAATTACGTTAATTTTAACATATATATATATTTAGATTTTCCAGTATATTAAAAGCTATAAAAGCTATAAATGTTTGGAAAGATTTTATTGAATTATTCGTATAAAAATAAATTTAACGCTACTTTTAATTAATAACTCAAAACAAAATATAAGATCGCACGTTATATATCCATTGAGATTTCTTTATTTTCCTCTCCAATCTTTCTCTATTCAATGGAATAATTCCATTGAGCAAGATTTCGCAAGGAACTGGGGATGGATCTTGAAATATTTCATGCCAGATTCCAGTTTCGGCCGTAGTTCAATCGAGTCTGACCATTTGGAATATTTATGGGGCACCATATTGGTTACGGGAGAGCAGATCTCAATTGAGATCGATTCCGACAACATTGTCGACACAAGTAGTGGCTTCATTCCGGGAACAGTTGGCCAATGAAATTTTTACGATGGCAGAATTCCTTCTCATCGTGGAAGTTATTGGTGCCAATTTTTTTGTTCGATTTAATTTTCGAATCAATCTTTTCTTTCTGCATCTCGTTAAATAGTAATTTGAATGTTTCTTGTTCTAGTGAATTTTTTTTTTTATTTTGCTAATAACATTCGTTTTCTTTGCGTATCTTGTGTGAAAAAGAAATTAGGAAGTTTCTTGTGAATGTTTTTTAATTAAATTATTTCAAATTTTGAGATTATAATTAAGCTAAAATTCGATCTTCTCATGGAAATTGCTCTCAATTTTCATTTACCTTATGTATTTCGTGGAAAAATATAAATAGAAAGTTTAGTATGAATTTCTTGCGAATGTTCTTGTCAATTTGAAATTTTGACAGTCAATTGTGATTAAATTTTGTTTCGAATTATATATATAATATATCATATTATATACTATCATTCTTTCTTTTTTCTCTTCTATTTTTTTATTTAAAACTCGAATGTTGCTTACCGATGTTCAAACTTGCTCGCGATACGCTTAGACCCATCGCTAGTCGATTATATAATCATACGTAACTATTCAATCCTTCACCAATCAACTCCATCGAAGAATAAAATCCAATTCGACGATCGAAAAACAACAAAAATGGCGTCCACTTGCCAAAAAATATTAAATATCTAATTTATAACACTCTCCTCCGATTCCACCAACCTCCTCCATCTTAGAATCCATTCACAATGGACAATTCGTCCAATTGAGGCGAGATGTTAATTAACAAGCGATGAACGCACGTTCGTGTCGCAGCATAATTTGAAGGGCACGTCAGAATAGCCGACGGTGGTCCATTAGTAGGGACAGCAGGTATGATAATGCAGTCACGGATACGCTGATCTAGCCGGAAGCGAGTGCGAGTGGGAATTGGAGTCGAGGAGCGGATACAAGCTGGATGACCCGTTAATTCACCACGATCCTATTCTCGAAGTTCTACGTCGCAAGGATACGGACACGTGCTGGAGCACGATAAACAGATTACGAGATTCGATTGTGCATCGATTAATTGTCGTATTGGGTGGATCGAATCAATAGGAATTGGACGGGTATTGTTCTTTGAAGGATTGGATAATGCAATTATTTTCCGTATTCAGACTCAGAATCTACTTAAAAATATCTTATCTTTTGATATTTATTAAGAATTCGAATCTTGTTTTTATGTATGAATCTACTCGTGATATGTTTAGATCCATCGCTAGTTGATTATTTAGTTGTTATTTTAATGGAATTGCGTGGATTTGAAGGATTAATGGGATTTTGGATTTTAGAACTTGTGAATTGGAAAATAATAGATTTTTCTAAATTTTGAAATTTTTGAGTTAGGAAGTAGTAGGATTTTAATATAGAAGATTTCAATTTTGAGAATTTTTTTAATAGAAAAGTAATAGATTTTAAAATATAAAAATTCCAATTTTGGAATTATGAAATAAAGTTTGAAAAATTTCGGAAAATTTGGAATATTTTAAGCTTATGAAATAAAAATGAATCCTTAATGAAAGATCCTAATTTTCGAATTCCTTTTGAAAAATATTATACCTTTATTCAAAACATCTCTATTTTGAAAATTTAATCCATCAAAATTTCACAATTCCAAAATCACTCAAATCTTAAATATTCTTCAAAGTTATCACTTGAACCAGCCATTTCCATTTTTACCTTCGAAAAGAATTAAAAAAATAAATTCAATCTAAAAAAAATAGAATCCATTATCATTATTTACAAAAAAATTTCACAATTCCAAAATCTCTCAAACCTTAAAATATTCCCTAAATCACTTAAACCAATCCTCACCATTTTCATTCTCGTCTTAAAATAAAACTTTTGTAATTAAAAAAGAAACTTAAAAAGTAAATTCATCCTAAAAAAAAAAAAGAGTAAAAAAAAAAAGCAATTTCGTCAAAAACTAAAACTTATACAACTCTTCGATCTAATCAACATCACGATCGAACCTCAGCTAGTATTTTCCCAACCTTTTGTCCGGTTAACCGAATTGCCCAGGCTTCGAAACCCACCCCTCCTCGTTCTCTTCTCGCCCCGAAATCCTTCCTCTCCTGTGGCCGATCTCCATGGGATGACAGGGAGGAGGAAGGGAGGGAAAGCTCGTTTGGTAAACCGAAATGGAATAATAGAAAGCTCGCAGGAGCGAGAAATGGGGCGAATATAGGGATCACCATTTTCTCACGTTATCAATATCCAGGTTCCAGGCAAACCGATTCGAGTTGGAAATTCAAAGCTTTTGCTATCTAAGGCGAGTAGGTCGTTTGCGTTTGCCATTTGTTTTAATTGTGTCGGGAAATTATGCTTAATTAACTGTTTCCTTGAATTTGCCGTGAAATTGAAACTAATCGAATGAGCATGATCTTCCTCTTTCTTTGATTTGGATAATTTTTTTGAAAATGTTACGTGATTCGTTTTGATTAAAATTTTGGAATTAAATATAATTGGAGACAAGTATAATAGAGTTAGATAGATAGGTTAATGATTATGATTAGAGATCTTTGAAGATTGCAGCGGATTTTTAAAGAAAAATTATTTGAGAAAGAACAGTGAGAATGTTCTTTATAATTTCCTATTTTTCCTTTGCAATTATTCAATATTATAAATTCAGAAGAAATTAATATTAATTTATAAAGAATGATAAAATATAATATTATATATGCAAATATAATAATGGCAAATTCAAATGGAGAAGGAGAAAATGGAAATAAGGAAATAAATAAGAAAAAAGAAAATGTACGTGTAGCTTCAATAATTGAGAATATTAGACCTGAAAAAAAATTAAAAATGAAATCTAATACTTAATTTTTAATTTTCTTTTCATTGCTATTATTTTCTCAATTATGATTATTATTATTTCATTTCAAATTGTTCTTATTAAAAGAAAATCTGATTAGAAATTATATTAATTAATGATGATATAAAATAATAATATTAAATTAAAATAATATAAATTATAAAAATCATGATAAAAAAAATATTAATAATTCTTTATTATATTTAAAAATTCCTTAAAGTATATTTCTTGTCTAGAAACAAAATTATTATCAAGATTTGTTTAAAACACTTAACCTGAAAATAATATATTACAATACATATTAACAATATATATATTAATAAATGTTTTACATTGAACTCCTTTAATTTAAATAATCCAATAATTAATTTTCTTCTAGAATTATTATTGCTTTACTTTTAAAAATCTAATAATCCAAATCTTATTTGTTTTTACAAATGAGCACGAATTACATTAATTAATAAAAGTATTTTAAAAAAGGAAAAAGTAAATCGATGAATGCTTTATATTACACTCAACGGTATAATTTCCCTTCGAGAGTTATAATTTTCTGGTGGAAGAAGAAGGCTGAAATGATCTCCAATATCGCAAAAAAGAGAAAGAAAGTCCCCTGGAACAAAAGTTCTTGCTGCACTTTGCACGAAGTCTCGAGACACTCCATTCCATGGGAAAAACACGAAACAGAACCGCGACTTGGAAACAACGACGATTATCCGCAATTAAACGATCACGATCCGAGACTTTGCACACTGCTCCAGTTTCCGTCAAACAATACTCCCTCCCCTTCCTCAGTTTATTGAAAGTTTCTCGAGCCTTCTTACTTCTATTTCCACCTAGTTTCGATTTCGTGGGCGAAAATAAAATTCTCAAAAAATAATTCTAATCTCGTTCATTAAATATAAACCTTTTTTGGAAAAATATCACATAGTTTCTCGTTTCTCGATCGAGGAATTTGCAAAATAATAAATATATTTCTTTGCATAATATATATTTCTTGCAAAAAAAATATAAATATATTGTATGGAAAATATGATTGAATTACACAATTTTATTCACTCACAACACTCTCAAGCTACAAATTTTAGGCACCACAAAAAAAAAATTTTAACCCCAATCGATCCATCATTCGACTCCATCCTCCCATAAAATGCTCCAAGAAATATCCATCATCGTCTACTATCTTCGAACAACTCAATTTTCAATTTGTCACCTCTTTCTCTCTCTCTCTCTCCCTTCTCTTTATTTCTTTACCTCCTCAAATCCATTCTACGCAACCACTTTATCCGCCATTTTCATTCATCCCTTCAACGAGAGAAGATCTAAGTTTCAAGCATCCCATCCTCGAATCCTCGTTTGATCGAGGGAATCGATTGGATCACACCAGGAAGCACCCTCGGATCCAACATTTTCCATTCGATTTTTCCAATCGAAATCGAATGAGTAAACTGAGAAAGGAAGAAAGGTCGAGGGAAGAAAGATTCGAAGATTGAAATACTTGGATACCGACTTCCCGATTCGATTTACATCTCCGTTCTCCACGTGGAACGCTCAACATCCGGCTAATTGGATGTTGAAGTCGCGAGTTTCAGCGAGATTTTTTTTCACCGAAACGAACGCGAAAAGATGGAGTTTGAAGGGGAACGAGGTTAAGAAAGTTGGAAAGTTTCCTGAAATTTTATAAGGTATTTCCCGATCTTGGTCTTGGTGTATCCTTATATCGTATCTTTTGAAAGTTTGAGAACGTTGCACGAGTTTCTTCGCGATAAATTTCACGATGTTCAATATTTTTGTTACTTAGCTTATGTTTAATTTCGATCTAAATGATTCCTATCCCGTTTGGAATGTAAGAAATTAAAATAAAGTATATATCATAAAATTAAGTAAAGTAGTTTAAATTGTTGTAATATTAATTAGAAGACTTTCTTTAAATAAAGTGAGGAAATTTTGAAAATTGGAAATTATATTATTTCTAATTCACTAGAAGATTCTTAAACATCATTCTTTCCCCTCCTCTTTTTTTTTCATATGTATCCAATTATTCTAATTATTTACAATTATTATTTTTAAGGAAATAGATTAATTACAATTAATAATCGCAAAGGAAAAACTGAAAATTCAAAGGATTAAAGATTCATACGAGATCAATCTCCACTGTAAAACACACAACACGCAAATAGCTATCCAAAAGTTTGGAGGAATCTCTCAAACAATATCTGATACTCGAATACACGCGAGAATATTCCCCTCCACTCGAATGTCGAGCCTGTGGAAACGCGGACAAAATCCTGGAAACGATACTTCACCGCGATAAGAGGGGGGAGAGGAGGAGAAGGGAGAGGCTCATCAAACGTGCTCTCTGGAACAGGAATGGAATAAAGAACAAGTCGCCTTATTCCTTCAAAACCTTTCGATCCTGAAGCTCGTCGAACTGGAAACACTGAATTCCGAGGGAAGAAGTGAAGAAAAAAAAGAGGGGAGGAAAGGGAAAGGAAGAATGGAAAGAGGGGGAGGGGGGTCGAAGTGGCGGCGCCATTGGATCGTTTGACACCCTTCCAAAATCATTATTGCATTATTTGGATTTGGATGTTGGATTTAGCAAGCAGATTGTTCAGCAAGTTAGCCTCGCCAACCGGATGCTTCGATCTGATGCCACTTCCGGTTGCTCGTGGACAATTGATTCAAATGATTTGTGCTTCCCTTTTTTTTTCCTTGGACAGATTGTGCGAAAGGGAGAAACTGAATGAACAGTAATTTTCGTATATTTGAAAACTTTGTAAATATTTTTGAAAAAATACGATTATTTTAATTATTATTCTATTTTTTATTCGTTGAATAAAAATTTTTTTAGATTATATTTGAAGGCCAAATTTCTTCTCTTAAATGGAAATATATTTATTCTTATTTTTGTTTATTTGTATACGAAATACTTTTTAATTTCAAACTTTTTCTTTTGACGATTATTAAATAACGAAGAAAGATTAACATATCAAGTTTATATGTAAATTTTTTTATTATAAAAATAATCGTATTTAATAACATCAAGTTACTTAAAATTGTAATAATGTTAATATATTGTATTAATTAGTAGCTATTAATCCATTATATTATTATAGTTATTATAGTTTATCAAGTAATTTCACTCATGATAATCACTCAAATTTTCCATTACATATTCTCTATTATACTTTATTATATTACTAAATTCATTCTTTTAAGAATTTTATGTTAATCATTAAGCAATTACTTATTAATTTGGATAATTGTAATAATTTGTCAGTGAGGATACAAAAGTAACCTACATATCTTATTTGTAAGAATTAAATTATATCTCAAATATATATAAAAGAAATATATTATTTCCAAGCTACGTAATGCATCAATTTAATTTAACAATTGAATTTTTATATATATAATTTTATGTATTTTATGCATTTTGACATGTGAGACTAAAAGGTAAAACATTTGTTTACTTACGATGCACCATTTGGCCGAGGGTGGACATTCCTTCAGATGCATGTGAGCGGTGTAATTGATGCACGGCGTGATGCTGCCGACTCCCTCGTTGTACTGTCCGCATTTGTAACATCTGATACCGTGTGCCAGTCCTGGAACAGCACGAGATATAGGTCAATATATGATCAAACAAATGGAAATAAAAATTAACGATGCTATAAAATCTCTGATGAAAATTTCAGGAAGAGAATCGGATAACACCCTGCTGGAAAATAAATTATCATTTTTGTTGTTAATGAAAATTATAAATGTATCAACGAATAATTACAATGTAAATTGAAAAATGAAAGAAAGATTTATCGTCAAAAATTTTAATTAGAGAATATAAATTATCTTCGAAATAAAAAGAAATATGTAACGTGATATAAATTTTAAATATTAATTATACCTGTATTTAGTAATAGAATTTAATGAAAGAAAGAATTTGTTAGAAATTATAAATTCAATATGAAATATGAATAATTCGTTAAAAGTGGTAATTTCGATAAAAAAGAAACAGTATATTACTATTAAATATAATATATTTAATTCGAAATATAAATTTATATTTTATAATCTTCTCTCTACATTCAATCGAAAAATTAATCTGAAAAATTCAAAATTATATATCATATATTTTAATAATCGAAATCGAAATTGAAAAGAACAATATCAATTCCAGTAATCATTAAATAGATTCATTAAAAAGTAAAATGCTATATATATATATGTGTGTGTATCAATGAACAATCTTTTAATTATCATAAACGATAAAGAGTCAAAGCAATAAACGAAGCGAAATCTCGATCAGAGATAAATCGAGTGTATCGCACCTTTAAATGGTCAGGTAATTTAGCCCACGGAAAATTGCTTGCCAAAGTAGAAATTACCGACTCGTTTCCGCTTTGAAGTCGAAGGGAGGGAGGACCGCCAACTTTCCAAGATGCCTCGGCTTTGAACTTTGAAACGCCGAGAGGCAGCGACACTTCCAACAGAATTTCAACGCTATGCAAATCGGCAAATTCGAGTAAAAAAAAAAAAAAAAAAAAGGAGGAAGAAAAAAGAAACCTGTGCAAATAACATTGATCCGAAATTTTTGGTTTATCGATCAGAAAAATTTTACTGCGAGTAGAATTGTGGAAAAAAATCTTTGCAGTCGATTCGAAATTTTTCGAAAATTTGTTAAAAAAGAATTGAAATTTTATATCGATTAGAAATTTTTTGTTACGAATTTATTATAAAAATAAAGGATGGAATTTTGGAAAAATCAATGGATTTGAAATTTTGAAATTGAAATTTGAAATAAATGTAAGAAAGGATAGAAAAAAATTAAATTGAAAATTGAGTGAATATTCTATTTGGATCGATAGTATTGAATACTATTTAACATCTTTGAATAATTAAAATACGAAATTTTAAAAAGAAATAATAATAAAAACTTACTCTTGAAAAATCTAAATCAAAGCAAACACAAGATTACGAAAAAAGAAATAAAAGAAATAAATAATGAAAGAGAACATAACCTAAAAAAACACTTTTAAAAATTTAAACAAATAAATGAGAAAATGAGAAAAAACACAATAAATAATAAAAAACAAAAACGAAAAGAGAAGATATATTCTATATTTCCCACTCTCAATACAAGATTAATTTAAAGTTCATTACAAAATTACTCTCTCTATACAAATTTTCGAATAACCTCAACACGCGTTCGACACGGCGGAAATTCCACACCGGAAGAGCGTTCTTATCCTGGCACAAAGGAACACGATACACAACCGTGAAACAATATAAACCGAGGAAGCGGATTTCGAAAGTTTCTATCGTTTCCTTCGACCAAACTTCCGGAAACGTATTCGAGGAGAGTTTCTCTCGATCCTAACCTAAAAGAGGCTATACCGTGTATAATAATGATTACTAAAAGTTTCCGTTCGACGTAATTCTACTTTAATTGAAAATAAATGTGAGATTGAGATAATGTAGCAAATTAAATTAATATTAATTTTTTATTTATATGTTTAATATCAGAAAAAAGTTTCATTAAATTAAATACAGACGCATGACAATTGTTAATTATGATGTTGATATTGGTTTTAATATAATGTAGTTTATAAATTATGCAATTTTTAATGTACATCAAATACATTAAAAAATGTATAAAACATAATTTTAATAATACGTATTGTTTTCATGTTGTATTTTTGGAATTAAATTTTTTAGAATTTTAATTATGAAAGTGATTATTTAAGATATTAAGATTATCGTCTAAGATAAAAGGCATTTATAGAGAGAAACCCGACTTACTGGAGCAGAATCTTTGGTATTCAGAAGAAGATAATGCTTAAAGTTAAATGCACAAACTTAATGTGTTCAAGCGTCGTTCAGGTCCCTAGACGAATAATTTACTAGACTGTGCCGGTTTCGTGGTAATTAGTGTGTTCATTTTCCACAAGGAGCAAGAGTTCGTGACGAAGTCAGAATTAAAATTGTCGAATTGAAGAGAACGTAGGCGGGAATCTTCGGAACTTCCGGTTAAGTTAAACCGGTTGAATTAAACTTGTAACGCAATTTCACTTTGGACAAAGGGAAATACATGATTTTGACATTTATTCAATAAATTCTGGTTGAATGAAAAAAACGAAATAAAAAATATTTAAAAATATATTGAATAGAAAAATTATTTTAAATTAGAGAGATTAATATTGTATATTTTATTATATTAATATAAAAATGTTTCATTGATTAACATTTAAGTTCTTGGTAAATTGAAAATCGATTAAGAATATTCAAGATTTTAAATTAAATAAGAATATTACTCTAAAAATTAAGAGATTAATATTGTATATGTATTAGTATAAAAATTAAAAATATATAATTTCTATAATATTAAATTATAATATTAAAATGGAAGAACAAAGACTTCTTTTTGAATATAGAATTTGTAAAATCATGTAGAGTTAACAAAATGATCATAAAAAATATCTAAAAATTAAAAACTTACAAAGTCAAAATCAATACTTTTTTCACTTCAAATTTCATCATCTCAAAAATTCGATTTAAAAAAATTCAAATTCCAACTAAAATTTCATTACAAATATAAAATATCACTTCTACTATTTATATACGAGAGACTTACTTAAAGAGGGAAATCAGGAACGATTTGTCTTCCGCCATATATCGTTTCAGCCGAATTCCAGTGGAGGAGTAGATGCTTGTGTGTACATCGAATTCCGAATAGCCGGCGATTCGCGGGAAATTGGAAAAGTTGGCTCTTATATAGAAAGCCAAGCAGAAGGATACACCGGTGTGGACGAGGAAAAATATTTTATTGGAAATTGGAAAACATTGCAGACGCGAAAACGGACCAGAGATTCCGATTTCACGGCTCTCTTTTTCTCGTGATTTTTGTATACACAATGTTCCCTGAGAACACTGAAAAAAATCTGTTTTTCTTTTTTTTTTTTTTTTACTATTTCTAGTCATTCCACTTTTATCCTCTGTATTTTTCTTATGTGTTTTATATTTTTTGATTATTCTAGAATATAAATAGATAGAGTTTAAAATGTTAATGATTATTTAAAAAAATGTGTCAATGAATTTAAATGAATTTTAAACTTTTTTTGAAGTAGTTTCTTATAAAAAATAATTCAATGAAATTTTTAAACCAGTTTCAATTTTTCATTATGCGTTTTATTTTATTGCCAAACATTAAATTGTCGTTGTAGAATTAAAATATTTGTATTTATCTATATAAATATCAATGTATTTTTCCATTACTATATTTTATAATCAAATTTAAATGCTTTAAGACAATAATTAAATTATTGATTAATCATACTATATTATATTAATAATTAGATATAGCACTATAGAATTTGAAAGTATGAATCGAAATATCTATTTATTTAAAGATTTTAAAAAGAATCAAGCAAAATTCTTAACAAAATCTGGATTCAAACTTCCATCTTTTATCTTACAGAATAAATAAATAAGAAAAAAATTTCAAATAATTCAATTGTTTTTTATAACTCAGAGAAAAAATATTTTTCAAAATTTTTTCCAAAATCGATGTTATGAACGTTCCATAAACAAAATATAAAGATGAATAATACAAATCGTTTAACAAAAGTTGTACAAGATAAACGATCACATTATCAAACGAGTGAAATCTGCAATTATAATTGCAGGTATGTTTCGAGGAAAGGCCGACTAACTATTGTCTCAAACTACTTGTATGGGAAATGGAACAAAGTACTAATTACCAGACTCTGCAGAATTATGCCACTTGTTACTTGAATCCTTTGATGAAGTTACGATATCGATTAGTAGCTCACTCTAGTATCGATTTCTCGAAACTTACGCCTGACTAGTTATTGACCTGTACTACTTGCACTTGACAAAATAAACTATTTTGATCATAAATTCATTGGTTTCCCCATTATTGTTTCTTGTGGTTTTTTCTACAGATTACGAAAGATGTTTAAACACATAAATAAAATTAATATATAAATAATTAATAATTAAATTAAATATTGAAATCTATCGAAACACATTGTCTATAATCAAATATGTATGTATTTTCTAAATAATTTAATTTAATTTAAATCCATGTATTTCTACTTGTTCGATGATATTGAAGTAATGGAAGTCGCAGTGATATAGATGACATTTACGACGCCCATAAATCGTTTAAACTTAAATCGAACGCGTAAAGCTCGTGCAATAATAGAGAATAATCACTCGCAATCGTTCCCATACGATATATAAAATGCAAAATTTTATGAATAATTAAATTAAATTTGGCCAGCCTCAATTACACGAAAATTATATCAATGATTTTAATCGTTTCGAAATGATCGAACGAGTTTGATAAATTTCTAAAATTTCAAATATCTTGCATCAATAAAATAATTCAAAATTTTTACATATAATTAAGAATGAAAGATAAAATTTGCCACACGATCAACTAAAATTTTATCGTAAAAGATAAGAAATAAGAAAGAATAACAATTAATATTTAACAAAATTATCTTCTTCAAATCAAATTCTATCACGAATCACGAAATTTACAAAAACTCAACTCGTCTCTCCATTATTTATATAAAATATAAATCCAATGAAATATCAAAGTCGAGGAAACGAAATCTTCGATTCGACATCGGTGTCGTTTCAGACACAGAAATCCGCATGGAAAACATGACACAATGGCGTACGCTTCGTGGAAACAAATAATGGCGATGGCGGGAAGGGGGTGAGTGGTATCAGAGGTGCAAGAATTTACGGTGACAGGAAATGAACGAGAACGCCGCTTCATCGAGGTTATCGTTAAAAATGCGCGCGAAAACAAACCAAGAGTAAAAAAGAAAAAAAAAAGAAAGAGAGAGAAAGAGAGAGAGAAGTAAATCAAGCGGCAGAGAGGACGAACAAGATATAGTGGTGCGTCCGTTGGAAATTTACAAGCAATATTTTTCGAAGCGAACAGGGAGAATTTTCATTTTTATCGGGGGACAAACATGGCCGATTTGATGAAATATCAGGTTTTGTCGCGAAGGAAATGAATTTTCAA
>NW_006263353.1:1382312-1399964 GCF_000469605.1 Apis dorsata | reverse complement strand
TTTTTTTTTTTTAAATTTTAGATAGAACATGAAGTACGATATTCCATCTAACTTCAAACTTGAAATTAACGTGCAATAATTATTATTTAAGGATAGTCTTTTATATTTAATTTCCTTCTTAATTTTTCAATTCTTTTATCCGATTTGTAAAGTCGGCCATTTTCCAACAATATTATATGCTGATAATTTACAAATTATTTTATAATTGATTTTTAATATTATGTAATATTAAATAAATATGATACCTTTTCTATAAGATAAATATATATTTAATCTAATATATTCGTGTTTAAAAATAATTAATTTATTTTTTGTAACATTTACTAAAATAAAATTTATTCGTTATACAAGAAGAGAATTAATGTATACTTTTATAAATAATAATTGTCCAAGTATCTGGAAATCTCATCGACCTAAATTTTCGTTTACTCTAAACAGATTCCACGTCATAAATCTAGATGTCTCCAAAGGGCGAGGTAGAAACTAGTTTCGAACAGTTCTCGGACTTGGAAACCGATACATCTGATACAGGATTTGGTAACTCTCAAAAGCAAAGTTTCCTCCTTTGGACATTGTCTATCCTTATTTACTTAAGAACTAATCATACAATAATAATAACAATAACGACAATAATATTATTAATAAAGATATATTCTTCAAAACGAACTTTTATCAAATTGAATTATCATTTTTGTTCGTGTCAAACCAGACAAATTCATTTAAAGGCATATTATGGATCATTTACATTCGATATGATAAAATTGATCCTCCTATTGAAATACGACTTTTCGAAGTTTTGCTCGTGGGAAGGAACAGTTTGCGGGTAATTTGAGGCTGCCAACTTACACGACAAGCAGCTTACGTCGCTGAAATACTTGAGAGAAGGCAAACGTGACAGCGAAACGACTGAAACTTTTTGCCCCTTGTAAAATTCTTCCTGACTCAATGTCCAAGAGATAAATTTTTTTCTTTTTATTTCGAAGCACAATTATGAATAGAATATAAATGAACGCATAATTCCGAAAAGTAGGGAAATATTGTAATAATACATGACTGTCTTATTCCATTCATCTTTTGTGAAGCTATTATTAGCTATACTTGTCTAACTGTAATCAACCTCCTTTACTTATATGACTTATATTATTTATATTTATGACTTATATTATTTATATGACTAATATTATTTATATTATTATTTATCTATATTATTATTTATCTGTATTATTATTATCTTTAGTATATTATCTATATTATTTATCTATATTATTTATTTGACTAAAATTGATCTAATGTATTCAATTTCTCACACAGAGCATAGGTATATAAAAATATAAAAATTCCAAAAAATTTCTAAAATCTTCCAAGAAATTGGAACAAGCTGAAGGAAGAATAAAAATGAAGAAGAAAAATAGAAAATAAAATAAATAGTAATCTCGATAGAATACCAAATTTTGCTCTCGTCAAAATTTGCCGATGGCAAAGATGACACCCCTGTTTACACAGTTATCTCTCTCTTTCCAAGAATCGAACGATCCCGAACGAAGCGGAAGAGGAAATTCCACAGTGTCGAAACTCGTCTCGAAGTGGATGCCTCGAGTTATATACATATATATCCCTCCTCTCCCCTCCCTCTCTCCATTGAACCGCTTGCTTCGAAAACGCAGCGTTCCAGCCAACTGTAACTCGGATTCTGCGGGCAGGAATTCGCGGTTACCGGAAATTCTTCAGGCTTCTAGTGGGGGAATTCCTAGGGCGCAAAGCTGTCAAGCTGCCGCTTCTAATGAAGAGATATCGAGGATTCGAACGAGTATCTTTCAAGATTTCGCATCTCGCTTTCCAAATTCGCGATTCGTGAGAAGATCCAGGATCCAGGGAGAAGTTTCTGAATTTGGTTAACCACCATTGAATGGTTGGAACAGGATAGGTGGTTCGAGTTATGTAATTCGGGCTATTTGTTGGCCGACTCTTTTAATTGGAAGTTAATTTTTTTAGTACGCAGGAATTTGAGTATTTTTTTTTCTGGATCGAATTTTTTTTTAAGTTCTTTTGTAAAGGAGATAATAACAATTAATTAATTAAAAAATAATTCATAGTGTAAAAACTTTAAAGTAGAATATATAGATTTAATGGAATATGAAATTTGTTAATACTAAGACAAAATATTTCAAAAGTAAAACATTTTCTTTTCTCATGGATTTCAGTATAATTCTTAACAAATCACGCTTATTTCGATAATTTTATATATTTTTCTTTAAAAATCAACATATTGTTTTCACAATCCTCCAACAAATTTCAATAATTTTAAATTTTCCTTTTCAAATTAATAAAATATCAATTAAAAATTATTTTCTCGAATCAATCATACATCTCTATTTTAACAAACTTTTACATATTTTTCTGTAAAAATCAACATGTTATTCTCAAATTTCGCGATAAATCGTTCAAATTCTCATTTCAATTTTATTGTCCATCAATGAAAATTATTTTCAGACCATCATGCAATCCCCTGTTTCAACAATCCAACAAATTGGCAACGGTATCTCAATATTACATTTTCAAATTTCACACTTCCAAGTTTCCAGTTTCCCATCAAATTTTTTCCGCATAAATCTCCAACCGAGCCCAATCGACAAATTTCTCCGCAATCTTCCGCCAAACTATAAAGCAACTCTCTCTCTCTCTCTCTCTCTTTCTCAAAAATTCGCGAATTCGAAAGAAGGGAAGGTTCCCGAAACTTCTCGAAATAAGTCTCGAGGAATGTCTCGGCCCGCTGAATAACTTGAGGCGGGAAGAAGAAGGAGAAGAAGAAGAAGAAGAGGGGAAATAGAGAAACTTATACGAACTCGTAAATGTAGGAAACCCATTACTCGTCGGCCGGTCGACGAGAAGGATGGAGAATCGGCTTGCAAATTCGTCCTAAAGGGGTCGCGTCCCATTTCGAATTTTCAACCGTCGAAATATTGCGAAAAGATTTGCTAATTTTTCTCGAACTCATAGGTTAATATTTCGATCTTTTATCATAATTCAATATTAAGTAACATCTTATTATACATGGTATTTATATTGTGATCTTTTACGTTGATCATTCGTAATATTTTTATATATTTTTATATAATATTTATATTATATTTATATTTTATAATATTATAATATTGTTCTTGATATAGCATTTGATAATAAGATATGTTATGGAACGTAAATATATAATGATAATTTGAGAGTTAATTAATGAATAATGGGGCATGAGGCTCGAGCAAATTGATCAAATTCGAAAAATATTATTGATATTATTAAAGAGAATGATTCATATTGTGTCAAGGAAAATATTAATCAAAATTTATTTAAATTTGATAATAAATATTTTAATAAGATTAAAGAAATAAATATAAAGTGGAATAATAGTGTTCAATTTTTACAAGTTTCTCAATTCTCAGAAGGGGAAAAAAAAATTGTTGCTCTTTTCGCAATACTAATCTTGAAAAGTCAATATTATCATGGCGCAGTAAGAAGAATAATAAGAAGGTGTATTTCCTCGCATTCTCCTTATATTTAATTTCATTATCGTAAAATATTTCACGATACGCATCAAAGTTTTTATTAGGAAGGAAATATCAGCAATTTTTCTTTTACAAAGCAATTTCGTTACTCGATTGAATGGTAATAACAATAGTAACGATAGTAAAACGATACGACAATAATATAAAATTTATGTCGAATAAAAATTTATTATTTTATTTCCTTTCGAATGGATAAAAAAAAACATCGAATTCGCATTTCGAAAATTTAACCAATGACATTTCGAATTTAATAAAAGGGGAAATTGAAACGCTTAAAAACTATTAACGATAAGTAATAGTGCATTTATGAGTCTATCAAAACTTTTTCTCGTCCTTCGATAAGTTTCAGGTAGCTTGGAAACCAGACTTGTCGTCTTAATTGCTCTGAAACAAAACAAATTCTTCGAAGTTGGCCAAGAAAAAAATACGGTTCTTACGCCTTGACACCCCTTTGGATAAAAGTTTCTTAATAATCTGAGAGAAATAATTAAATATGCGAGTAAAAAAAAAGAATTAAAAATTAAAATATATTTTAAAAGAAGAGATCGATCTTTCTTCTTTAAAATAAATAATAACTCATGAAACGAACAATTTTTTATAAGGTTGCAGAAAAATTAGATAAATCTTTCGTTTTCTTCTTCTCCTTTTTTTTTTTTATCAAATTAACGATTTTCTTTTCTCTTACGTAATTAATTCTTCAAATGAATTGTTAACGAACTTATATCGAGGAGGTATAAAAGTTACTAGAAATTAAAAGTTACTAGAAAGTTACTCAAGTTAAAAGCCATGAAAGTATTTTCTTTTTTATTAAAAAAAAGTATATAAAAGTTATTATAAAATTACTAAAAAATATAAAACTACCTTTGAGAATTTGGTATTAGAATAAGTTTCGAATGATTATCTTCTTAATTATTCTATCACAAAGATTAACGAAAGAATAAGACGTAAAGGAAATTCTTCATTAAAGATTCTCTTAGAAAAGGCAGAAAGCCAAAGTCTTTGATTCGAGTTTTATCGCATCCTAGTTTGTGTAATCCGTTAACTTGTTCAAAAATTGATCGATCTAACGACGATTACAATTAAAAGTTTCAACATTGAAAGGCAGACCGGATGCTCAAGTAGTTCGACGAACACCACCTTTCTTGAATGATAAACTGGCTCCACTGAAGCTTGGTTAATTAAACACTCGGATAAATGAACCTTTTCTAAGAAAGGAGAAGAATAATCCTTAAAAGCGAGGAAAGAAAATTATAGAACTTTTATATAATTGAACGTGAAAAAGTTCTATCTGGAATGGAATCTATCTTTAAAAACTTAATAAATTTTAAACCTAATTAATTTATCCCCAAATTGAAGAAATTTATAATCATAATTATTTTGCAAAACGAATCTACAAAATTGAATTGTCAATTCAAACCATATTGGAAATCTGAGATTAACACTTGAAATTCTTTTTCGTATCAAGTATTTATCATCTATTGTTTTAGAAGGACAAAATCAATCTTAAAACAATATCATCGAAATTTTGAAGAAATCGATACAAACAAGTCAAACTTCCAAAAATCACTATCAATTTTTCTACAACTTCAAAAAACATTACATTTTCACAAAATTTTATTTGCAGTTGTACGAATTAACGCAAACCTAATCAAACTCATTCTAAAATATCCAATCCAATGATTCAAATTAAAACAAATCAAATTTATCATCATTTACTTACTCAAACAAACACTTCACTTCTCTATACTCTAAAAATCATCTCCAAACAAACAAAGTCAATAAATCAACACAAAAGATATCAAACCTATTCCAAGAATTATTTATCAATCTACAACACAAATTTATCACATCTAAACTGATATAATTTTTTTCCACAAAAAATTTTTTCCAAATAAATTTTCTCTGCAACAAATCAAACAACCTATCCTATAAGATTATCAAACTTCTCCAAACTTTCCAAAAGGACATAATCAAACAAATACAAAGTCACATTTTCAAAAACTTGTTAACAACCAATTATGTTAACAAACCAATACAAACCACATCAAACCCATTCCAAAGACTTTATCAATATTCCTACAAATCTTGAATGTCAGATTCGCCCAATCTAATACGTGAAATCTTCTAGAAAACCACTCGATCGTCCCAAAATTCAATCCTTGACACGATATTAAGTGGACGATTCGAACGAAATGTTAAAGGGAACGAAAGACTGCAAAGTGGTTAGCAATCCCTGAGGCGAGGGCTAGTATGGCCGCAGATCCAGATTAGTCACAGACTCTGCCTCTGGACAGACTTGTGTTATTTCGCTGCTCTTCCTCATCCACGAGCCACATTCCGACTTGAGCATCCTCGTGGAATGAGTGCTCTAAATGCTTAGCCGGCTAATTGTCTATCTGGGTTTAGCCACGACGTGGCGCATCGAACAGCGCTTATACACAGTCCCTTGATGTATCTCGTTTGAACATCTTTAGGGATGAAAGAAAGAAATGGAAAGAGAAATGGACGACTCTTGACACTGTTCTATTTCTACGTGAAGGAAATGGGTAGCTTGACTTTGCAGTTATGTTGTGCAGGAAAGTGACGTGCTATTCCCCTTTGATGAATTTCTTTTCAATTTCAAATTTCTCAGAGAGAGTGTATTTGATTATCGAGTAGAATAATACGAATAGAAGATATTACTAGAATATATATTTGCAAATTAATTAATTAATACAAGATTTAACTTTATAGAGATTCTGTAAAATAAATAAAAATTGATTCTTGAAATTGATCCTTTTGAAGAATTATTGTAATCAAAGTCACTGATTTTGCGCTTATAAATATTATTAATATTTTTTTAATAATTAAATTTGAAAATTTTTGAGATCTTATTAATCATCGAAATGTGTATTAACAATTAATGCGCAATTTATTATATCAAAAGCTGACCCTAATACTGCCACGCATGCACAACCATGCATCTCCCCTTATCTAATCTCAGACCCTCCACTTATCAGTCGCCTAACAACAGATAGGCCTAGCCACGAAAATCGTCGTCTGACCATTCATGGACTGTAACTACTGCCACGCTTGGACTGTGGCCCATCCGCCTGCCCTGTTCTTCGTTGGTCGCTGTCCGACCACATCCATTCCTTACCTACTGCCACTGCAAGCCGCTTGGAACGTGCAATATCCGTCCTAACTGCGATATTTATTACTATACCAGTCAACGAGAATGTTCATGAAAGCACAATGATTGATAATAAATTGAAATATCGGATTTTTCAAATAAATTTTGAAGTGAAATTTCTTTTATTAATAAATTTTTGTAAAATATGGAATATATATTTTTATATCTTCAACAAGTAACGTTTAATAATAATTTTATATTTTGAATTACATTCTGAATTATTTTACACACACTCTCTTCTTCTTGATGAGAAAATCCAAGGACATTTATTACATTCGTCAAAGTAACTCCAGCATATATTGTATCTCTCATATCCTTTGGAACAACTTCAAAGACATTTATTACGTTCATTAAACTGCTACTCTGTACGTATCGAAGTTTTCTACGTTTTTCTGGGAATAATATCTAAAAAAGAGTTATTTAAACGTATTCTTCGTAAACAATTCGAATATTTTAATTAACATAGTATTATTATAATTATTTTATATTATAAAATATTTGAAATAACTTATTGCTACAAAATAAAATACAAGATCAATATATATAATTTTATATATTTTATCATCATTTTACAAACCATCTAAGAAATTAAATAACATATCTTCGTTAAAAAAATAATTGCAACATGATATTTAAAAAAAATATTGATCTTTCTGTCCTCTCTAAACTTATACGTTAATATCAATTAATATTTCGATACCAAAAACACTTCCTCCAATCGAACAACGATATTATTATTTTTTCAAATTATAGAGAGAAATTCCAGGAGAAATGCATGGTACATTGCACGCGCGCGCGAGCGCATCCTCCCTCTCGTGGGCTCACATAGCATCCATGCATAGTGGCCATCGCTATGACGCGATGCTATGCGTTGCAACGAGAGAGAGAGAGAGAACGAAGGTATCTAAGAATGGAATCCGTTCACTCTGGATTCT
Source organism: Apis dorsata (assembly GCF_000469605.1). Lineage (NCBI taxonomy): Eukaryota > Metazoa > Arthropoda > Insecta > Hymenoptera > Apidae > Apis > Apis dorsata. The sequence goes on along the minus strand of NW_006263353.1, from coordinate 1,392,300 downwards.
ACGAACAAGAGGACGTTGATTTGGGGATGATGGAAATTCGTGGATCGACGATTGTCGACGTAGGGTGGAGGATGTAAAACTGGATGAAATGAAAGTGGCAATATAGGAAATTGGGATAATGATAGGATGTAGTTATCCGTCCTGAGAATTTTTCTTCTTACGTGATAAAAGTGGAGAATGTGGGGATGAAGCGAGTTTCACTATTTTCTATTTCATATAATGGAAAATAATGGAAAATTAGATCTTTAAAGTGGCTCTCTGTTCTTTTATAATTGAATGAATTATTTATTTATTTATAATATACTTTTTTAATCATAAGAAAATTATTGGAATTCAATGATCTGGATAATGGAGATTAAGAATTATTGGAATATCTTATGTGGAAAAATAGATGCATTTGGAATGGATTAAACAAAAATGAAACAAAGATGAAAAGGAAACTAATGTACAGGTATATAAAATGAAATACTACAAAATATTTTCACTTTATATAAAATATTGAAATATATATAAATGAAATAAGAAGATGAAATTGATAAAACAAGATACAAAATAAAATAATATTGAATAAAAATTTAGAAAACCACAAAAGATTAATTCGAATAATTAAAAATGGTCCTGCACAAAAATAAGCAGAAATTTTTCTAATTACACAATCCAATTTCACCAAACTGTATTGAAACTTCTGTTCAACCCAAACAAATTTCAGTATCAAATTCCTCTAAATCAAAAATCACATTCACCTAATCTAAATTAACAAGACGAGACCAGACCCAAAAGCAGCAAACTGTTAAACTCGGAGATTCGCCAAATTTCGCGAGGAATCCACGCCCTCCACGCGGAGAGCCGGATGTTAATAATCTCGTTAAGCTAGGGCGGGAAAGCACAAACATTGAAATCCATCGAGTCGAAATAATCGAGCTATCCCCCTCCCCCTCCCCTATCTTATCCAGCTTAACAAAATAACAATTCGTTTCGATGGGGATGAGCGGCCACGGTGTGTTTCAGCGGGAATAATTTGAATAAACGAAAGCTCCTCCTCCTCCTCCTCCTCCTTTTCGGTGGCTAAGTGAAATTAGTTCTCGCGGATAAAGCTACGAATTTCTTCTCCATCGAAAGTGGAGGAGATTGAAGATCGTTGCTTTAGAAAAACTTTAGAAAAATCATCGTTTCCTGGAATTCGACATGTAGGTGGAAATACGTGAAAGGGAGAGATAGAAGGAAAAAGATTAAGGTAATTGAAAAATGATAAAATATACTGAAAATTTAATAAATAGAAAAGATGGAAATGATATATAAATGGTATATAAAGTTTAGCACAATGTGGTATGATATTGTACAGAATAGTCAGAGTTGGACATTGTCCAAGTTGAAAAAGTAACTGATTAAAAATGATATTTATTCGTAGCTATTATGAATTATTGAAATAACTTATTCGAAGTAACTTTATTTGAATTTTTCCCATTACTGAATATAGTATTGTAATCTTATAATAAGTGTATAATATAATTATAATTATATGTAAGATTATATATAACAATTGTATATTAGAGTAAAGTAAAGATGTATTAATTTTTTGTCAAATTGCAAGAAATCTTTTGGCAGAGATTATTTTCTTTGCATTATAGATAAATTGTCTACAAGTATAACAAGTAAAATGGAGATACGATGGGGAAGAAGTTTATGCAGAAAGTTAAAATTAAAATCGAGTTTGGGTAATAACTTTGTTTCGATTATTAAATAATATTTTTAAGTTTTCTTCCCTTGCGGAAATTGTTTCAAAGACTCGTTTCTTTGAGCGTTTTAAGCAAGTCCACTTAATTCAATTCCATTCATTGAATTTTAAATTGCTCGCGATCGTCCTCTTTTCCAAGAGTAAAGTATGCTCACAATTTACCAAACTATACCAAGCTAACTTGAAACAAATTTCCTCTATTAAAATCGTTTCATTATTTACAATGTTTGTCGTATTAAAGAAGTAATTTTCAAAAATTCGTGTAAATTTTATTTTTTTTTTTTATTTTTTTTACGTGAAATTTTTTCATTCGTCAAAATTTGGTTTCTAATCTATTATTAATATTAAAGTAATTGTGTAATATGTAAATAATAAAAAATACAAATGTATTTCTTATAAATTTTCCTCTTGAAATAATTCATTTTATTCTCTCGTTATAATAATTATTAAAAACTTATAGTTTTAATGTTAAATTAATTGATATATACAGCCTTTAAAATTTTTTTAAAATTATATTTGTATAATTAATATCTTTATTTTTAAATTAAATCAAGAAATATATATACAACTTTATTCATCACTTTTATACTGTAATTTCTATAATTACATATCTACATGACTCTAATTATAATAATTAATAAATGCAATAGTAAATATTTGTTATAACCATTATATGTATAGTTTTCGAATTTCTTTTCTACGATTACAAGAAAAGAAAAAAAAATACAAATTTGGTCAAAAATGGACAGAATAAAAAAAGAATCTATCATATCATAAAATAAAACAAAGATAACAAATAACAATTCCTTCTCACAAAACAACCCAATCGAGTTTCAAACTTAATTCATCAGACAGTGATTGAATCTTGAAAACGAACATATTGCACAACACAATTTCTCCCTCTTGAAAAAATATCAAGAAAATTAAACATGGCTGCGATCAGAAAAATTAATATTCGTCGACATCCATGAAATAATTAAGACGCGCTTTCGTTTCCTTCGTCCTCGTTATTCGTAAGACGAATCCAATTTCTTCGTTCAACAAATTCGTAAAATATCGTCCTTCTTCGCGAGGTTCCACCTTTTGCACGCCGACCGTTTCGTCGATCGAACTACTGGAAATTCCGTAAAATTCCGTCGTCGTTAACGAAAGCTTATCGTTTGCGGGCAAAACACGGTCGAGATGAAGTTTGGAAAAAGCAGACGATGGCTGGAGTTTTGCAGAAGTGTTCCTTTGAGCGAAAGTTATATAGAAAGGTATTAAAGTGGATGTTGGAACTCTGAGTAATCTCCTCGTTCGAATTCCTTTTTTCTTCTTTTTTTTTTTTTTCGTCTTTGGACGAATGGAGAACAAAAAGAAGACTTTCATCGAATTTTTTTTATTAATAATTACGTTTCTTCCTTTTTTTGCAATAATAATTGCCGTTGCACTGATGACATAAAAGAAAAAGAATATAGATATAATGAAATCAATATTTATCACCATTTGTATGAAGTGAAAATGAAAGAAGGAAGAAAAAATCCAAAATTTCTCTACTCATCTACGAATCTATTCCTAAAAAAAATTCAACTTATTTTAAAAATTTCTCCAAAAAAAACTCTGAATGAATAATAATATAAAGTGATAAACAATCATATATTATCCATTATATAAAATAAAACAAATACAAAAACAATTCCTAAAATTCCTCCAATTCTAAATATATTTCCAAAGCTTGAAAAAAAGAAAAGAAAAAGAAAAGAATCGATATTATTAAAACAAAATAACAATAACTGCTATTCGTTACCATTGTCCAATTAAAATTCCTCCACTAAAAAAAAAAAAAAAGAAAGAAAAAAAAGAATCATCATCACTTAAACGAAACGATACAATAACCACAAACGATCAACGATAATAATAAAACGAAAACAGAGATTTTCCCCGTAAAGATCGCTTTTTTCCGTAACGATCATCTGGGGAAAAAAAATAAAAAAAAAAATAAAAGGCGCAAAAATCTCAGCCGCAAGAATTTTTACAACGAGAACGCGAAAAAAAAAAAAGAAAGAAAAAAAAGAATCATCATCACTTAAACGAAACGATACAATAACCACAAACGATCAACGATAATAATAAAACGAAACCAGAGATTTTCCCCGTAAAAAGCGCCTTTTTCCTCAACGATCATCTCGGGAAACAAAATAAAAAAAAAAATAAAATGCGCAAAAAGCGCAGCCGCAAGAAGTTTTACAACGAGAACGCGAAAAAAAAAAAAGAAAGAAAAAAAAGAATCATCATCACTTAAACGAAACGATACAATAACCACAAACGATCAACGATAATAATAAAACGAAACCAGAGATTTTCCCCGTAAAAAGCGCCTTTTTCCTCAACGATCATCTCGGGAAACAAAATAAAAAAAAAAATAAAATGCGCAAAAAGCGCAGCCGCAAGAAGTTTTACAACGAGAACGCGAAAAAAAAAAAAGAAAGAAAAAAAAGAATCATCATCACTTAAACGAAACGATACAATAACCACAAACGATCAACGATAATAATAAAACGAAACCAGAGATTTTCCCCGTAAAAAGCGCCTTTTTCCTCAACGATCATCTCGGGAAACAAAATAAAAAAAAAAATAAAATGCGCAAAAAGCGCAGCCGCAAGAAGTTTTACAACGAGAACGCGAAAAAAAAAAAAGAAAGAAAAAAAAGAATCATCATCACTTAAACGAAACGATACAATAACCACAAACGATCAACGATAATAATAAAACGAAACCAGAGATTTTCCCCGTAAAAAGCGCCTTTTTCCTCAACGATCATCTCGGGAAACAAAATAAAAAAAAAAATAAAATGCGCAAAAAGCGCAGCCGCAAGAAGTTTTACAACGAGAACGCGAAAAAAAAAAAAGAAAGAAAAAAAAGAATCATCATCACTTAAACGAAACGATACAATAACCACAAACGATCAACGATAATAATAAAACGAAACCAGAGATTTTCCCCGTAAAAAGCGCCTTTTTCCTCAACGATCATCTCGGGAAACAAAATAAAAAAAAAAATAAAATGCGCAAAAAGCGCAGCCGCAAGAAGTTTTACAACGAGAACGCGAAAAAAAAAAAAGAAAGAAAAAAAAGAATCATCATCACTTAAACGAAACGATACAATAACCACAAACGATCAACGATAATAATAAAACGAAACCAGAGATTTTCCCCGTAAAAAGCGCCTTTTTCCTCAACGATCATCTCGGGAAACAAAATAAAAAAAAAAATAAAATGCGCAAAAAGCGCAGCCGCAAGAAGTTTTACAACGAGAACGCGAAAAAAAAAAAAGAAAGAAAAAAAAGAATCATCATCACTTAAACGAAACGATACAATAACCACAAACGATCAACGATAATAATAAAACGAAACCAGAGATTTTCCCCGTAAAAAGCGCCTTTTTCCTCAACGATCATCTCGGGAAACAAAATAAAAAAAAAAATAAAATGCGCAAAAAGCGCAGCCGCAAGAAGTTTTACAACGAGAACGCGAAAAAAAAAAAAGAAAGAAAAAAAAGAATCATCATCACTTAAACGAAACGATACAATAACCACAAACGATCAACGATAATAATAAAACGAAACCAGAGATTTTCCCCGTAAAAAGCGCCTTTTTCCTCAACGATCATCTCGGGAAACAAAATAAAAAAAAAAATAAAATGCGCAAAAAGCGCAGCCGCAAGAAGTTTTACAACGAGAACGCGAAAAAAAAAGACAACCGAAAAAAAAGGAGGGGGATAAAATAACGGAAGCCCCCCCGGAGACTTGTCCCCTCCGCCCCTCCTTCCGCCCTCCTCCCCCCTTCCCACGTTCCCTCGAAGCACTGTGTTGTAAACACAGGTTTGGCCATCCCCCGCGCTGATTCATAGTTCGAAATCGCATTGGCCCCCGCCAGGGGGGGGTGGCACGCAGTCAGGGGCGGGGAGAGGAGGGGGAGAGGAGGGGGAGATATTTTCCGCAAAGCGGAGGCTGCCGTGCATTCACTATTCACCCTATCTGGGTCAGTTTGCCCAACCCAGCCGAGGCCTCGAAATCCCCCTCCTCCAAACCTCCCCGCCACCCGCTCCCCCTTTCTTCTTCTCGTGTCGCCGCCCCCGCGCCCGAACGACCGTTTTTTTGTCCGCCAACGAAGCGAGGAGTTGCTCCGTTCCAACGGACATTGGAATATTTTTCATCGGCCTAATCGAGAAGGGAGGGGTTGGACGAAGTTTCGTGTCGAATTTTTGTGTTGGAAAGTTTCGTTTCGAAAGGGCTCCTCGTTTCGGGGATTTGGAGGGGAAGGGAGAAACCTGGTGGAGGATTGGATCGGCGATTGAAAGAAGGGACTCGGTTTTCGAGATTTCGTTTCAATGTATTAGATTGAGGAGGAATAAAAGTATATGTTGTCTATTTCTATAAGGATTATATTAAACTAGTAAATTTTAATCGTATCGTAGAAGGAATAAAGGAAGTTTCGAAAATACCAAGTTAAAATTATCTCGAATAATCGATAATAATGAGATTATATATATATAGGAAATTTTAAATTCAAGAAGTACATGATCTCACTAATTTATTAACATTCTACGTAACATTCTACGTATAGAATCTGATTTCTCTTGATTTTAATTTTAATTCGATATTTATGTCTATCTCTTAAACGATTTAAAGGATTTTAAAGGAGTTCGAATACAAAAATTGATACATGGAAAAACGATTTAAATATGCGTTTAATAAGAATAAAAAGATGGTTCCATCGGGCGAGAATCTCGAGTCTCAACGTTTCTCTCTGACATTTCACCCTGTTCCTGCGGTGGTGGTTCGTGGTGATGCGCAGCGTGAGATTTGATTACGGGGATCTTCGAGTTTCGGCTCACGTGCAGCGGCTTGATTCCAACCGAGAGTCTTGTATCGAGAGAAGAAATCGTTTTTCTTCCCTTTGAGGATAGGTTTGGTCGGGGAGAGGAGATTGTACGTGGCTCGATATAAGAGAGAAAAACGAAATAGATCAATCGAAAAATTTCGAATAGAATTTCATTAAGTGTGTTCGTTGATAAATTTTTTAGTTTTTCAAAGATCTTCTTTTTTTACATTAATCGTATCAATTTTGTGTATATCTTGAAATTATTAAACTCTTTTTTTTTTCTTTCGTATTGTCTATATATTTGGAAAATATATAGTTGCATTTAATTGAACTATTATGTAAATCAGTTTTGGATAAAGATTTTTATATTAAAAAATTATTACGTATCAAAACTATTATTCCATTATTAATTTTTATTAAAAAATCGATTCTTATTACTTCTTTGTTTTTATTATTTTTTACAAATAGTATATGACACTTTATTATTTGCAGATACAATAACAAATAAATGAGAAAATTATTGTAACAAAGTAGTTTGTTAATTTAAACCACGTTGACAATTCGAAAGACAAATGATAATAAATAAAGGTAAGTGATCCTTAGAATGCAAATAAGCTTCCTTGTCTATATAAGCGTTGTGAATCTAGGTTAGAATTTACGGGAGGCAATTTGTTCTCGTCATGGGGTGCTTGGCAGAGATTCCTTTGCATACGGGTAAGTAGAAGAACGAAAAGTGGAATTTCGTTTTACTTTCGAGAGAACTTCTGTCTTATGAATATGCGTTCAATGATTACATTAAATAGATAGTATTATAGAAAAAAATTAAAAAAACTAAAAAGAAAAATTTTCAAAAAATACTGATAAAATATTGAAAACATGTTAACATACATAAAATAGATTTCATCAAATTATTCAATGAAATTCTGAAAAAATGAAGACATTAAATAAAAAAGAACTGTTCTAAAATAGAAAATTTTTTAGAAGGTTCAAAAATTACTACATATATTTTTTAAAAAAAAAATCTATCAATCTAAAGTAAAAATAAAGAAGAACATAATAAAATTTATGAATAAATGTTCATCAAAATAAAATTTCATTATCTTAAAATTTTCAAATTGTCAAAAAACATTGATAAAATACCAAAAAGTTTCTAAGTTATCAAATATTAATAATTTCTAATAATCAAATATTACATAAAATAGATTTCACATTATTCATTGAAATTTTGTAAAAGACATTGTTGAAGACATTAAATAAAAAGACATACACTAATTTTCTAAAATAGAAAATTCAAGATTTAAAAATTATTACAAATATCTTTTAAAAAAAAATCTATCAATCTAAGTAGGAATAAAGAAGAACACAATAAAATTCATGAATAAATGTTCATTAAAATAAAATATTTATTATCCTGAAATAAAAATAAAAGAAACTACATTCAGATAGAAAACGATACTTCTCTAAAGAAAAATCTCTATTATTCTAAAAATAAATACAGGATAAAATAGAAAATCTTTGAAACAAAATTATCAAACTCAAACATTAGGAATATAATTTAACGATCAAAAAAATTAAACTAAAATTAAAACATTCTCGAGTTATAACATTTTTTTTTTTTAATAATTCCACGAGAAAACAAACTTTGTCATAATCTCACAGTTAAGCAACCACATAAGAGTGGAAATAATAAAAGTTCTTGACACTTGCTCACAGACAAGGGGATGAAGAAATTCTTACGAGTCTTTTCTTAGGGATGAGGTATTGACATTTCATCTTGCGAGGAAAGAAAACGAGAGAAAGATAAATATAACATACGATGATGGAACGACACGCGTGATACAGTTGGAAATTGTCGATTGGAATCGAGGCTAGGGGAGGAGTTAATTAATTAACGAAGTGGAGAAGGTGAAAGAGTAATCCTAGACGATGTTGAATGTCTTTCTGGATGGGCAAATTCTCATTGATTAAAGCTTCTCTTCAGTTGGATTTGTTCGTCAGACTGCGAAAGTTTGGAACGAAAGGATGGAAATTGTGGAAATTGCCATCTTAATTATTTTAATTTGAGAATTTTTTAACTCTGAAATATCTTGAAATATATTTCTTTGAAATTAAAATTAAAAATTTTGAAATTTTTACAAATTTTATCATAAATTCTAATTCGAGAATAAAAATAATAAAAAATTATTATTTTTCAAAAGACGAAATAGATGAAACAAATTTTAATTGCTACGTGTATAAGTTCTTAAGTTATTTCAGATAAATAATTTATTTTAATCATTATGAATTATTTCTTCGTGTAATGCAATGTAATGATCTTAATAATGTAAAACGTTGAACACAATATTAAAATATATTTTATTATTCCTAATTCATTAAGTGATAGATTAAGCTAAAAATCTAAAAACTAAAAACTCCAAGTATCCATCACAAGAAAAATACTTATCTATAAAAGGATTAAGAATCAGAATTAATTATTCTAAAAAATTTTAATGCAATTAAATGTCTCATATAGCAATAAAATTATTAACATTGAAAAAAAAGAAATAGATATTTTCTAAGCTTCATTAATAGGAATTATGCATATTCTCTAAAATATTGAAAATTTTATGATTCATCATGATAAGTAAATTATTTTTAATTAAATAAAACAAAAAAGTGTGTAACATTGAATTATATTAAATTATATTGAAACATTAATAATGAATATATATATATATTTATGTGATAATAATTCGTTTAAATAATTTTGAATAATGACTATTACAATATATACAAATTCCTTCAACTTGAAAACAATTTTCAAGTTGCAAATTTCAGTATTGATTTGCAAAAATCTACAACATAACATTTCGAAATTTCAAAAAAAGAAAAAATCAAAATAACATTACACGAAAAAAAAAAGATTAATCGAAATGGCTCACATGTTGCGCAAATCGATACCCGAACAAAAATTTAAAAATTCCATGCAATACAAGGCACGACTACAAGAACAATTGAATCGATCAAAGCAACCCACTAAAACAATTCAATCCCTTGAAAAAAAGATCAAGGAAAACGAGACGATTGAAATCCATCTTCCCATTCAATCTACAAAAACCGCTGGATATCCATCGAATAAAAAAAAAAAAAACTATAAAACCAAAGAAGAGAAAGAGGGCGGGACAAAGAAGAAAAGGAGAAGAAGAAAAATGTAAAATCGGACCGTTTGATCAGTAGCCAAACGGAGGATTCGCGGAGGTATGCTATCATCCACGTCCTTTATTACCGACCATTTCCATTTCACTCTTGTGTTACAACGCCTACCCTCTAAAAAACGAAGGGGGAGAGGCGAGGTTGGACGTCCATTCTGGACGTTTCCATTTCCGCGAATCGACGAAAATCCTTTGGAGGG
>NW_006263353.1:1379232-1382111 GCF_000469605.1 Apis dorsata | reverse complement strand
AAAAAAAAAAGAAAAAGAGGTTGGAAAACGTTGGAAAGAGGGCGAGCCGCAGGGGGTCGCACGAGAAAAGGGCAGAGAGACGGACAGATTAGCTCTTTACCGTGGCTACGATTTAATCTCTGCTGCAGCCGCAGGCCTCTCGAAGCCTCCCTTGCCGCCATCTTCTTTTGGATCGACGTGCAAAAGCTTCAAAGTTTGACTCCTCGTTAAGCTCCCCAGGACCGATTAATCTTCTGGTGAACTGGTGTCAGTTAGAGTTCCGAGGATCAACAGAGACACGCGTGAATTTTTGCTTGGATAATTATATTGCTTTGTAAGTTCTACAAAGCTGCTTTTTTTTTTCTTAAGCGTGGTCATTCTGGTCAGAAACGATCGGTAAAATAACGAACGTTTTAAGAAAATTACTTTTTAAAATTATTTAACGAATAATGATTACATTTAAGTGAAGTATTTGGAAAAATCATGGATAAATAGTTCGAATATTCAATTAATATATACATAAAATATATCACGTTATTATGTAAAATTAAATTATGCTTCTATCAATACTTTTCACATATAATTTTTTCATCAAAATTTATTTAAAAAATAGAGAAAACTATGTCGAAGTCAGTTTTTGTTTTATCCTGATATCTCGATCAATTGCCGAGATGTATAATGACTCAAAGAATCCATAAACAGCTTAAGATAATGATGAGAATTGTAAATAGGCCAGCGATGGCCGACCTAGTGACCTATATTTTTCCTAGAAATGTGTATGCTAGGAATTTCTAGGAATTTCTTGTTTGGAGTTTAGGATAAGTCGGTGAGACGAAATACGAGCGAGAGGTGTCCAAGTAAGCGACAAGGACGAAGATAGGAAACGATTAAAAATCACTATTTTCTTTACACGACGATATCTTGGGAACCGGAAATCGTATCGAGATAAACGAAAAAGCGTTTTAAAGAGCAAGATTCCACGCTTCTAATGATCGTTCATTGGTTGATTAAATATCATTATCTTCGGAGCTGTAGCAATTTAAACTTTTCCTAATTTTAATAGAATATTAATAGAGTTATATAAGATGATTGAAAATTAACTTTTCTTTACACAGTGATATTTCGAGAACCGAAAGTCGTGTCAGAGTAAATGAAAAGGCGTTTTAAAGAGCAAGGATTTAAGATTTAAGATTCCACGATTTCTAACAATCTTTCATCTATTGAACTGGAATTATTATATCTGGAAAAACATTGCTCATAATAATCTTACTAATATATTGAAATTTAAATATCTTGAAATTAATTCTTTTAATTAAAATAAGTTGAATAAATTTCATTTCATTCTGTTTTACTTTATTTGCTAAATATTTTATTTGCCATTTTTTTTAATTATCTTAATTTATCTTGTAATTTGTTTATCTCAAATAAAAGGCGGTCAATCTCGTATGTTATTAAACCAACGCGTCAAATCAAGATTAGCAACAAAATTAGATTTCATCTTGATTCAAATTGCAAGCATAAATTTACACAACGACATCACCCCAGAGCAAAAGGTTAATCAGAGATTGTGACCTATGATAAATGAGCCTTGTTGATAAAGATTGCTTTTTCGCTTGATTAGATGATCAATTAGATATCACAGTGATAAACGAGCCACGATATGAGCATGATGGAAAGATAAGCTTCAAGATTGAATATCCTGTGGATTCTTCGTTCGAAATTTGAATTTGAACGATGCTAATTGCGTTTTCCTCTACTGATGAATCCTGCTTCGAATCGAATCAGGAACGTTTAGCTAGCATACTGACGATTGAAAAATGAACTCGATAGGTGCAATTTGTCTTTGGACACGATGCCCTGTCCCGTTTAATCACTGTATCATCCTGATAATTGATATCGGATTGATGTTAACTGAATATGATTAATCGAGAAGTTTTAATATCAATTATTCCATATCTGATTTATTTTAATTAATCGTGCAATTAAATTCGACATGTATATTTATAAATTTATACTTATAAAATGTAATTGTAATTTTAAAATTAACACTAGATTTATTTTGATACTTTTTTGTCAAGTTTTGGATTTAAAATGAAGAATGAATACTTGCAAAATTTATTATAGATACTTTAATATTGAAATGATTGAAATATATGTATTAATTTAAAATAATTAATCAAAAGGATTTTAATCTTTCGATTTTAATCTAAAATAAAATTTTAAAAAGTTTTTAATATAAAATTTCTTAATTTTAATATTCTATTGCTGTTTCACTTTAGAGAGAAAGAAAATTGAGTTGTTTACGAAATAGTTTAACATAGAATTAAGAGGAGAAAAAATATAAAAGTATATATAAATGTAACAAAGAATATTTTGACTTTGTCAAAATCAAAATTAAAAATTAAATATTGGATTCCACAAAATTATATTTTCTCAGATGCTAAATCTATCACGGGCCACGAGTTTGCTTGTAAATATTGAAAAAATCTTTCAGTATCCATTTTTTAATTATCGATCAAAAATCAATTCAACAAATTATAAACTTTCCTTTCGTATCATGGAGAGCATTCCAAAAATTTTCAATATCTTTAAAAAAGAAAATTCTCCGCTAATCATTTTCCATTGCACCCAAACTCGTTATAGGAAAACAAAATTCTAAAAATTAAAAACTCTTTAAAAACATTTCCTCCCGAATCAAAAGAATCTTCCCTTCAAAATAAATTTCAAAAATCTTCTCGAACGAGTAAAAAACCCGCTCTTCCAGATCCTGGCGCGGAACGAGGATCATTATAAAACACATCTGAAGCGATTCCTCTCCATTTTCCAGAATCTCGACTCCGACGGTGAAAACAGTCTCGATAAAAAATTTGAAAAAAAAAAAAGAGAACCCTCTCAGCGTC
>NW_006263353.1:1350419-1378958 GCF_000469605.1 Apis dorsata | reverse complement strand
TTTTTTTTTTTTTTTTTTTTTTTTTTTTTTGCCTGGATGATCTCTGCTGGCAATCCGCAAAGTGCAATGATGGCGGTCTCTGTGGAACCACCACCGGAAGTCCTCCGTCCATCCTTTTTCTTGTTCGTGTATCGTGGATGTAATTGATTGGAGATAATTAAAAATAATTTATTAATCTCTCCAATCAATCATTATTGTGAGCATGGATCGGAGAAGAACAATTGAGAAAAATGGCATGGAAGAAGTTATGTTTCTTTTGTAATCGTTTTATCATGAGTTTTTTAATACCTTCTTCGTTGTTGGGAAGAAATTTTGAAGCAAAAAATGAGAAATTTTGAAGCAAATGGTTCGGGTATTGATGAATTATTGATTGTTTCGAACTCTCGTTTTAGCTACGTTTCCTTTTTGCGCGATGAAGTAAAGGAAAATACAATAATCTTTCAGGATTGAAATTCCTTTTTCTCTTTAATAAATAGGGAATTTTTGCAAATAGGATACTTTGTCTCTTATTGATTAACTTTCTTTCATTCGTTTTATTTTCTATTTCTTTATTTATTTATTTTTTTAATTAAATATTTTGAATGAAAATGAATTTTTTTTAAATATAACGTTTTTCTTCCTTTCTTCTTTAGTGAAAACTTGTAAATTTGATTTTTAGTTAATGGAAAAAGTAAGAATCTTTTTTCTTCGTTATTTCCTTTCGAAATCAAAAAATTTTTAGGAAAAAATGAAGTCACTGTTCAAAAAAATTATATATAAATTTAAGAAATTCGAATAGATGAAGAAACAACTGACAAATGGAACATTAATGAAGAAAAAGGGAAGCAGATTTCATTCAATGAGAAAAAGATTAATGAGTTAACAATCGGCAAAATTTCCTCGAAGAAACGATTGATAATTTTAAAAAGTACTAAATTAAAATTCGAAAGAACGAAAGAGAATAAAAAAAAAAAAAGAAAAGAAAAGAAAGAAATTGATATATAAAGGAAAAATGTTGCTGTTTCATCAAAACTCTAAACAAGTTATAAAACTGCCACTTTCACGACCATCGATCTCCCATTGTGCGATAAAAGTCACAAAAAACCCTTCCATTGATGCGAGAGTACAGCAATCGAACTTCAACCATGACAAATACCTGTCAATTCCGAAAAAGAAAGGAGCAAAAATTTGACACCGTGGAATAAAAATAAAAAGAAGAATCAATAACCACGTTCAGAACGAAGATTTACACCAATCGTATAGTTGTCAGACATTATTGCAAGCAAAGTAATTAATTGGACAGGAATTTATTTACTACTCGTTCTCGTTCCTGACAGACACTATCGTTCTTCAGCCTCTTACCGGATGGACGGGGCCTCGAGAAAACTGGTCACGTCCCTGAGACAAGAATAACGCCGCTGAAAATGCGACGTAACTGATGGATCGAGGCGAAAAACGCGCAAGAGGCCACGTTTTACTTTTCTCGAAAACCCGGTGCAATTAATCTACTTCCGAGAGAGACGTCAGTCACGAGACTTCTTTACTGGAAAATATGCCGCCATTTGAATTGTAAAAAGGTTGTCTCTCAATCTTTTTTGAATCGTAAATCTTATGTCAATATTTTGGTATTTATTTAGTTTAAATCTTTTTCCAAAAAGTTTTAATTGTAGAACATTTTTTTTTTGTAGAATACAGTTGATCATTATTTGATATCATTTGATATCACAATTATATGTGTTGCAAGTTTAGAATTATATTATTAGAAAATTGAAAAGTAAGATTAGAAGAATATTAAATTTTGATATACATATATAATGATCAAACTAATAATAAATTCTTAAAAAGATATTTTATATGAAAAGATATAAATAATAAAAGTTTTTAACTTTATCTCAATAATGAAATGAACATTTGACTCAATCTTTTAAGAATTCTAATCAATTTTTCAAATGTTATTTCTTAAAAATCCATATGATAAGGATATTTAAATTTATCTTAAATCTAACAATTGTGGTATGAATATTAATAAATCATTTCTAGTTATAAAACAAAAGTATTTCACTTTAAGTCAAAAAATTATTACTAATTTTACTGAAATCATTAAAAATTCTACTTCTTCCAAAGATACAACCATTTATAATCATTAATTATCTTTTTCCAAGTTATTTTTAACATAAATTCCAAGCTCCTGATACATTAATAATATTCTATTGCATTGAGAAAATCATAATTCCTATTAATAATCTACTTCCAAACTATACAATAATATATACATAATAGTCTAAAATTATCAATTATGATTTTTTCTATAAATTTTCTATTCAAGATTTTGACTCCTAACAAACAAAGAGATGATAAAATATTCTATTCTTATTAATTCTCATTAACAATTCTATTTCTTCCAAATCACACAATATCAATCATTATATTAAATACAATTTTTCTTCTTTCTTCTGTTTCTAATCAGCAAAAAATCAGCAAAAATAATTCACTTTAACTCAAACTATGATTTCCATAGACAATTCTACTTCTTTCAAATTATATATCTACAAATTATATATCAATCTACAATTATTACAGTTATTCTTCTTTCTTCAAGTTTCAAACTGGTATTTAAAGAAATCATAATTTTTATTGACAATTCTACTTCTTGTAAACCATATAACAATATATCAATTATCTACAATAACCAATTATATCTTCTGCTCATAAATTCTTCATTTATTCAAAGTTCACAAATCCCACTTCCAACTTTTAAATATTTTAACATCAAAAATATTCCACTCTGACTCAAAAAAACCATGACTCTCATCAATTCTACTTCTCCCACAATATATCTACCAGCCATCTACCATCACCAATCTTAATTTACACCACAAATTTCCTATTCATTCCTCAGCCACAATATCATCTTTAAGTTCCAAACTCATGACAGACCATCATCAACTTGAACCATAAACATGAGACAATCGAGTGTCCGGTCATCAGACAAGGGCATTAGATATATCATCGCGACAAGAACACGCGTAATCACTCGTTTACAAGTTGCTTGGACGAGCATTGGGGGGTTCGTTTCCCTACGACACGGTCGTCGTTACCCAGGGATGCAACAGTCCTCGGTGACAAGCATTCACCATTGTTCCCCTAGGTACCGACAATGAAAACGTGCTAGACGTCTACCTGCTTTCTCTCTCTTCCTCTCTCTCTCTTTCTCTCTCCTCTTCCTTCTCACTTTCTCTCCCCCTCTGGTGATCTATTCTACCTGGTAAGTAACTTCTAGCGAGACAGCCAGATATACACGGCCACTTGTTCGCCTAGAAACAATGGGGCCAAGAATGTCAATGGCTTCTTCCATTGTCGCACGGAAGCAATATTGTCCTGATGACTGTCCAAACGTTTGTTGTCGAGGGACAATCCTCGTGTCGATGCACTCTTCTTGTGATACTTCTTCATGTCTTTTTGTCTTCTTTTTTTTTTTTTTTTTGTATATTATTGAAATCTGCGATTTTTGTTTTGTTTTTTTTTTTTTTTTTTTATTTTTTAAATATCGGCTTTTTTTTTTTTTTTTTTTATTTTTTAAATATCGGCTTTTTTTTTTTTTTTTTTTATTTTTTAAATATCGGCTTTTTTTTTTTTTTTTTTTATTTTTTAAATATCGGCTTTTTTTTTTTTTTTTTTTATTTTTTAAATATCGGCTTTTTTTTTTTTTTTTTTGTATATTATTGAAATCTGCGATTTTTGTATTGTTTTCTTCTTTTTTCTAAGATTTTGGATTATTTGAGTTCTCAATTTCAATTTAATGTATTATTTTAATTATATTAATTATAATAATTATATTAATAGTAACTGATAGTATATTCTTTTTAGAATTGGATTTTGAATTTTTTGAACATGGACAATTCTGATTGTAACAGTTATATAAGAAAAATTTATTGAATTTTATTGAATTTTATTTATTTCATTTGTAGAGAATATATTTAGAAAATATATTTTTCTAATAATGTATGTAATTTATTAAAATAATAATTATTAAATTTTCTTTTCATTAATATTTCCTTTATATGCTTTTATTTTATTAGTCTTGACATGCTGCAATTTTTCTTTGTCTTTCTAATTTTCTGAGTTGTTTAAAATTATATTTCCTTTTTCTTGAACGTTAAATTATTCTTGATTAAAATTTCTTAAACAGAGAAGTTAAAAGATAAAAGATACATGAAATTTTGAATATATCATAAAAATTAAAAAATTATAAATAAAATATTTTTACTAAATTCAATATAATAAATTTCATTATAATATAAGAATGAGATACACTTTAACATTAAGAAATTTACACATTCAAAGTATCTTTCTCAATTAAAAGATAAAGATAAGATCATTTAGTTTCAAATATAAAATCTCGATCATTGATCACAATTTAAGAAATAAATAAATATTTTTTTGAATTCTTTTGGTCAGAAATACTCGACGTACGATCAGACATGATTTTTGTCAGATTAACTCAACGAAGTGGAGTCTAACAAAGTGTCGAAATCATCGTAAATCGACCAAAAATTGGGATGAAAGATAGAAATTCTACTCGATACCTTAACTCGAATCAAAGTATTGCAATTGATGTTCTCGATTCGTGTCACAGACACTCTACAGAAGTTGTCAAGTATGAGCTTTGTGAAACTTCAATGGGACTAGACCTTTTGAACGTTAAACATCTCGAATCGATGAGCAATCCTGTGATCCATGCTCGAATATTGAACTATGAAAATACGATTTTCATTGATTTAGAATTTTAGGATAATTTGATTTGTTGAAATAGATAGATAGGGAAAATTTTTCTTTTGAAAATTAAATGTTTTCAATATTTTTTTCTGAAAATAAAATAATAATACCATCCATTTCAAGAGGAAATTTTTCATTAAAATAATAATAGCTGATAATAAAATAATTTTCTTATTTAAAATTCTTCTTAAATTAATTAATAATATTATTAATACTTAGAATGATGAAAGAAAATTGATCATCAAATAAGAGATGAATAAAAAAAGAAATTGCATTTCCAGAAATATTCTTATTTTGTTACTTTAGATTTAACTAGAAGATGTATTCAACGTTGCGAAACGTTACTTGTCATTCTCAGAACTGCTTCAAAATTTCATAAGCAGAATCTAGAGAATTGTTTCAATCCACGTTGATTCTGCTAGTATCTTAATGTTCTGAGAACGTCGGAAGCAAGAATTTAACACACAGTTAAAATAATTTTCACATTATCTGTATTTAATAGAGTAGAATATTTGGAATTATTAGAAACCATTTCTAATTAGAACTTAAGAATTTCAATATTTCTATAAAAAAGAAAATTTGTTTCAAATCTCCATATAGATAAAAATAATAATTTATACAATTTTAATATAATATCTATTGATTATCAAATTTATCTCTAAAAATATATCACAGTGACATATTAATTATTAATAACTGATTATAACATTTAAAATTATCATGAAGTTTTATAAGACAGTAATTATAAGAAGAATGGTTGTTAACATTTAAAATATTGATTCAGAATGATGTATGAAAAAATGAAAAAGAAATTTGAATTATAAATATTCTAAGAAATTGAGAAAACATTAATCGAAACGATTCATAGCGCGCCGAAAGAAAAAGTATCAGTTTTTAACCTAATGTCTGAGTTATAGTCGGCCTACTCCACTGTACTTGCGCCATCTCTAATCTGGCTGTCCTTATTCCGGACAACGAGCACAAAAGAGACGAAAGAAGAGATAAGAAAAGAAGTCACGTTACCCTCTACTGTCTCTCGCTCTGTTAGCTGTGCCCCATTGTTTTCCATGCAGAAACAAGAGGGCTTTAAATATTCTTCGCGGCGCCTGAAACTTCCCTGCGGAATATTGAACTCGGACACGATGGAAAAATATTATTCTCCTTTGGTTACAAATTGTCGTTTTGATCAGGAATTGAGAAATATTTCGCTAGAAATGTTGTCTTATTATTCTAACGATTCTTTATTATCGTTGTCTGACCATTCATCGTTTGTTTCCACTGAAATTATAATACTATAAATATCGTTTAATTTTATTCGGATATTTAATTTATTTATTAGGTAATTAATATTAGTGTATGGAGTATGTAAAAATATCTTTTGGTTAAAAATTATTGTTCAAGTTATTTATTATTGGAATTAAAAAATATTTAGAAATTATTATATTTGTTTATTTGTGCATCGATTTCCTGTTTACTGAAATTTTACTGAAATTATACTACTATTAATTTTATTCGTTGGGAAACAATATTCTTTTATTATTTGATCATAAATAGTTTGTTTTTCTAGTTGTTTTTCCAATAATTTTATCAATACAAAATTATTATTTAATGAATTAATTAAGCAAAATTTCATTTACTCACATTTTTTAAAATAAAAATATTTCTATTATTTTTGACTGATTAAAATTTTCTTAAATCTATGAATACAAAATTATTATTTAATTCATGTTTCGTTAGAAACTTAGTATTATTTAGAATATTTATTTTAGATTGATGAAAACATTTTTTTTCCTAAAATTATTATTCTATTATAAATTTACATATAAATAACAATTCATATTATTTTAAAATTCTTATATTAATTCTTATCTTATAATTTAATAATTTCCAAATGTTAATTATAATCTATAATTAATTTTTCTTTCATTTTTTTTTCAACTTACAATGCATGGAAAAAAACCAAAATCCATCGATCTCTTTTAAAAAAACCATCAAAGAAAGATTGATCAATCTTGAAGGAAATCCTTCCTGTGGCGTTTGTCTTTTGACTCGTGACCGAATAATTTTTTGGAGCGTGAACATCGATCGATAGACTCGATTAAAAAATGGAGAACGAGGCGAAATTCGACAGACTTTTCATATCACTCTTTAATTCTTCGACCAGGGCCGAAGAAATTGTCAAAACCGGAAAACCGTTTTTATCGCCCCTCTGATTTACGATCAAAGGAACAATCTTCTAATTTTTTTCTTCGAATTTCATAAAACTCCAACCTGAGTTCAACCCCCATAAAATTAAGAAAGATTGTATAATAAAAAATTCTTATTTTTTTCGATGCTCATTAAAAAAAATATAAAAAAAATTTCAACTAAATTTAATTCTTTAAAAAATTTAAGAAAAAAAGAATCTTGTAAAATTCTTAAAAAAGAAATTCTGGAAATTTCTAAAGATAAGGAAAATCGAACTCCTAAAAAAAAAGAAGAGAGAAATATTTCGATTCCTGTAAATTTAAAAGAAATTCTAAAATTTTAAAATTAGAAGAAATCGAATTCACATCCTTTTTAATATTCAATTTAATCTTCTCTAAAAAAAAAAAATCATAAAGACAGACTTCAACGGAAAAATTTTAACGAAAAAAAAAAAGATTTCCATTCCAATAAAACTACAAGAAACTTTAATAAAAATTGCTTTATCGAATCTATATTCTTTTCAACGTGATATATTCAATATTCAATATTCAATATTCAATATTCAGCTCATCAAACAATTACGTAGATAGATAAAAGATAGATTTCGATACAAGAATTCTAGATTAAAATTACGTAGACTTCGAGAGAAAAATTTTATAACGAGATACGGTTCTTCCAAAAAGAAAAAAATAAGAAAAAGATTTCGATTCATCAAGATTGTACGCTAAAAAAGAAATAATAAAAATCTCGTTAACTCACATTCCTTTCGATCCACGAAAAAAATCATGGAATAAAAAACCGACAGGATAGAAGACATTTGTCTCGAAAGAATTCCATTTACAAAAAGATTCCTTTAAAAAAAAAATACAAAAAAAAGGAAGGATCAGAAAGGAAAAAAGAATCGTCAAGTTTCAAAAGTCCAAAGAAGGTATGTAGACCCCTGTCCCTCGGGGAACCGGGGTTCACAAGTAGAAATTCACGGAGCGCGGAAGTCGGGCCAGCGCTAATCTGAATCGGACATGCTCGCACTCTAATATTTCAGCCGAGTGTCAAGAGCAAAACTGGCTAGCTCTCGCAAGACTCTTCAAAAGCCCAATTCCAAGCCGAGTTTCCAGCTTTTCTCCGTCCACCACGTGTCCTTTTCCTTTTCGGCTAATCCACCGGCGTCCCGCTTTTACCCCACTACGTGTATTTCCGGCGGCGCGCGAAACAAAAACGCGCGAATCGCGACCCTGAGCGTTTTGCCCCGATAATTACGAGCAGCTGGGTCACCGCTGTCGGCTCTTTTGATATTTTTCTCGTGGATGAAGGAGGGGTTGGTTTCTGATATCCTGTCTTCAGAAAAAAAATCCAAAAAGTCGATTTTTGAAATTTTAATAGGGTGGCGAGCAAGAATTGACGATAATTTTTCTTTCTTTTCTGTTTGTTGGTAAACAGAGTCGGGAAGTAATTGTTAAAAAGTAACTGGTTAAAAAATTTTGAATAAAATTGTTTAATTATATTTATTAGCCATTTTAATTGATCCCAGCTCTTCATATAATCTTAGCCACGATTGTTTCCAGTTATTTAATATTTTTGAACAGTAAATCGAAATAACTTTATTCTTAGGCTATTAAATTTTATGATATGCTGTTAGAAATTATAAATAGGAGAAAAATATGTGTAAATGTTTGAAATATAAACGCATTTTAAGGAGAATTTAATATACATGTATAAAAATGCAATCTCTCGACTATAAAACCATCCATTTTTTTCGACGTCTCATCGAATTGGTATCGATGTGTCTCTCTTTTCATTCAAATGGAGAATCACTCGAGGTCACGAGAAGTGGCGTATAAAATGCGGAAGGATGAAATTTTATAGGGCTGTAAAACCGTGGGAAAAGGAACGCTTTGTCCGGGGATTCGTGAAATTTTGATGGGCCTCGGAGTGTGCCCGCGAACCATGTGGATAAACTTTATCTCCGCCATTCGGCCGGTGTAACTTCCCTAATTTTCACCGGACAAAAGGGCCAACTTGCAATGGACGAATGGGATTAGTGGGTACAGAGCTGGGAACTCGGCCAGCCTCCTCCATTGGAAGAACGATTGACTCGGTCTCTGCCTCTTTGTTGTTCAGGAAATTGGATTAAACTATGAATGACATGAAATTGATAATAAACTTCAGATTTAGGTATTTATTATATTATCTTCTTCTTCGGCAATTCAATTTATTTAATTAATATTTGTTTAAATTTTATATATAATTATATATTTTATATGTAAATGTTTATATATACTGTGTGAATTTAAGATCAATTTTCTATTCACCATATATTAATTAAAACCATAAAAAAAAATTATATCATTATGAAAATTTCATTACAAGAAGATGAACTAACCTCTACTCATTCAATTTCTTAATTACTTCTATTTTTCTTACTTTACTTCTATTTCAATTTGTAATTAATTAGCTAACTTATTTACTAATCATCAAAAATTTCCTACAAATCATTATATATTGTTCCATATATAAATCATTACATATTATTATAAAAATTTCAATATTACAAAATCACTGATCATCGCATAACCTCTCAAAATTCTACTACATACACTTTTCATTATCAAACACTTTTCATTATGGATCATTATAAAAATTTCTCAATTAATTTCAATCAAAATCCATGAGTGATCCAGAATAACAATCAAAATGATCGAAATCTCGTGAAATGTCGAAGCAAAAGGTTAAGTAGAACGAGGCTCACTCGTTTTCACGAGGAGAACGCCAGAGGGCCGTAAGAGGCGACACGGATCTTAACGCCCTCTAACCTCTGTCTCAGCTCGTTGCTCCATTTCTCGAAAGGGTTTACACACTTTTTCCACGAGCGTTTGAGCACGTAATACACGCTGCTCGAGTGCCGGTAGTTTGCTTAACAATGCGACCGACCCCTCTCCCAAAGAGACTGGATCTCGAGGAACGTAATAACACCTCTTCCTGTTACTGAAAATTCGAGGAGAAGAGAATCGAACGAATTGAGTATCGATCTTCTTAATATTTAAAATGTTAAAAGAAGCATTTTTTTTATATTTTTGCAATTGGAACTTGTTAGATTTTATACAGGATAAAAATGAATTTTTTAAAATTTTAGAGACCAAAAAGAAATAGAAAATACTGATTGATGCTTACTTATTAAATTATCGAGGCTATTAAAATTGTTGGACGAAACGAGATGAAGATAGAATAATTATATATATAAAATATATATTTTTAACAGAAAATATGAGATGATTAGGTTCTAAAAAAATAATAAGGAAATAAAGTTCATTAAAAATTTATCATACATTAAAATATAAAATATACATAAAATAAAATATAAACATTCACTAATTAATAAACATTCTCACTAATCTCTGAAATTGAAAATTCTTAAAATTCCTAACCTTTCTCAAAATCACATATCCTAAAAATTTTTTAAATTAATCACTTCTATTTCATAATTGATTATTCCTTATTGAAATCTCTAATCTCACATCACATGTAACACACATATAATGATAATACGTGATAATTTGCATCAATAAAATAAAATTTTAACGATTCCTTCTATTCGATATTTCATTCCAAAATCTGTAAAAATAACAATTGTTATATCGAATCAGGAGCGATAGCTCGATCGATAATATCGCTTTTTCTCCAGGGAATGAATTTTATCAGGCATTTGTCGTTGGCCACGGATATTTACGAGAGAGAGAAAGAGAAATATTTCACGAAAAATGGCCGTATTTCACGTGCCATTTGATCTGCATCCGCCTCGTTTTTCAATGTTTCACGAATTTTCGTTAATTCGATCTTTTCGAAGAACGAGGATGAATTTTTATTTTTCATCGTCAACGAGCACGTTCCCTTCCTGTGTGAAATTGTTTGAGGAGGGAAGATGAGATTTTTCACAGATTTTTAGTTTCTTTTCGTTTCGCCGTTTTCGTACGCCAATGTAATCACAGTAATTAATTGCTTTTCTGGCGTAGCTCGTCCCTTTCCTCGAGTCGTTTTCAAATTACAATTAAAAACTTCGTTTGTTCACGTATACAAGGGAAACGTATCTTGCACGTGGAATGGATTCGAAATTGCGATGAATCGATTCTGGAATTAAATTTCATTCTTGGAATTGTGAACACGCGAATTTTTCCCATATTCTTTCTTTTCAACGTTGTAACGATTAAATGGTGAAATTGTTATCAGAATTAATAATTCGACAGTTACATATGAAAGGTATTTTTATTTGATATCATATATTTATAAATAATAAATTGAAAATTGAAAAATATAATTCTTTTCATACATCATAACGTAAAAATATTTTCTATTTACAAGGAAATCTTAGTCAAAAATTCTGATTTTATCAGAAACAAATGATGAGATAGAAAAAGTTTTAGTATTTTTTCTTGGAGATTTTTCACAATAAAATTTTGCTCTATCTCGTATCATTGCAAAATTATTATTCAAAAATATTTAAAAATAAATTTTAAGCATTTAATTTCACTTCTCCTTGAATATTCTACTAAAAAAAATTATGTAATTCATTATGCTCTATATATTTATATCAACTTTTAAGATTAACGAATATTTCTGTACATTAAAGAAATTAAATAATTTTCGGACATAGATGTTTATTAAAAGAACATTTAAGAAATATAAATATTAAAAGAAAATAAATTAATCATCTTTAGATATCTTTCCAAGATAAAATAAGGAAAAAATTTAGAAATCTTTTCTAAAAAAATATTAATTACAAATTATTTAAAAAAAACTTTTATCCTTGTCAAAAAAAGAATCTCGATTCATCTTCAGCATCTCGATTTCCAACACATGCATCTTAAGAAAGATCGTCCTTACAGCCGAGAAAAGCAAACTGAACGAAATGGATGCGCAGCAGTTTAAGCCTGAGGCTGATTATTTTTTTTCAGGGAACAATTCAATCATGAAAATGCGAAAATTCAAGACAATATCAAGGGGAGAGGGTAAGGTTAATTAATGACCATGCTTCGAGAAAGGACGGAGGGGTGGGGGAGGATGGAAAAGAGGACAAAAGCGCGTAAGACTCGAAACGAAACGAATCGTGTGGACGAGGGATGCCTGCGGCCATTGTCACGTTCTAAGAAATGGAATACGTGATATAGCCGACTTTTTTCTTTCTTGGAATACTGAAAAATTCGTGTCTCTATGCATGCCTCGAAATGGGATAAATCTAAACAGAATGGATTCTTATAAATATTTTGGACGTGAAAATATTTAATTTCTGCTGAAATAATTTTTGCTGATTATTTGCAAATATTATGATTTATATATATTTGTATTTATTTATAATATAATTGTTTTATCATTAGATTATTTATTTTGTATTTTGTATTTTTAACTTTTTAACTTTTGAAAGGGATGGATTCATTAAAAAATCTTAGATTGTTTATTTAATATCGATATTATATATTTGTAATATTGTAGATTATAAATATTTGTTACATACTAGTTATTATTGATTTTCTAATAGTTTGTTTACTTTGATAAGTTCTTTCAGTAATTATTGTACCAACAGTCGGTACAAATGGAATTTTCAATAATAATAATAATGAACGAGATAAATAGATTATATTTTATAAAATATAGTGAATAAACGAATATATATTAATTATAAACTTGCACAAAATATTAAAAACAATCTTCCCAATTAAAAATTATTCTCAACAAAACAAATACCCAAAAATCTAATTATAAAACACACCATTACCTTGAACGAAAACTTTTCGAGAAAATCTCCAAGCTTTACGAAACAATTCAATTAACGCACAAAATACTAGCTGCAGTGCAGACGCTGTTCCCAAACTTTTCCGCCATTTTTAACTTCGTCAGCAACATCGTCGTCTCGGTAACTTGAATAATTTACTTCTTTCTCTTTCTCTTTCTCTCTCTTTCTCTCTCTTTTTCTCTTCACACTTTCGAGTTAACTGGAAGTAATCATTAGAGAGACGCAACCACCAACTTTCTCGACCGTAGTCCATTAAGTTACGCTCATTTCACGGCTGAGAAGGTTCGAATCTGGCGAAAAGGATCTGGCGCCAGTTTTTCTGGCCCCGGAAGACTTATCCCCAACCGAGTTATATTAGTTATCGAAATTTCCATTGTTTTCGGCGTTGAGACTGATTAATCAGTCTTCTAAACTCGCTCGTTTTACGGATCGAGAACAAATAGGGGCGTTGAAGTGCTTAAGTGGCCATTTTCAATGGGAATTGGGACGCCTGGTGCTTTTTTTATCGAGCGAAATTCGCGATTGAGATGAAATTAAGAGCTTAATCGCTTCGATCCTTTAATTTTTAGTTATTTTCCAACGATTTTCAATTAGAAAAGTTGAAAATTAAGAATTATTTATTTAAGAGTTAATCAAGGATATTTTGTTTTTTCTTTTCTTTTGTGATAGAAAAATATATAATGAAACAAGAAGTATATAAAAAATATTTTAATATTTTAATATTTTAATATTTTTAATCAAACTTTATAATTATGTGGATCATAATGGTTGTGATGAACACTGAAAGCTTCAATTCTTTTTTTTCAAACATAACCTTTTAATACGAAATAGAAGAAAATTTTAAATTAACAAAATATTCAGAATTTACTTCTATTTTTTGCAAAAAATCCTATTCTTTTGCAAAAAAAAATTCTCCTTTTCAAAGAAATTTCTTGACGATAAAAAATTCGCTTCATATATAAGACACTATGACTTTTATTTTTTCCTAAAATTAAGATTTTTGAGTTAAATTTAAAATTTGCTTCGAAGATAAAAATTCAAAACGAAATCAAATAATTTGTTCATTCATCTAATATCAATTTAAATTCTTTGATCTAACTTGAATCAATATCTCTCATCAATTACTTTATTACAGAAAAGAAAATTGTATATCATAACTAAAATTACAATTTTAGCGAAAAATGAATTTAAATATTTCGTTTGAATCCTTACAAGAATCCTTATACAAACATCATATTAATAAAATTGAAATCTCGATAATTTCACTTATAAAACTCCGATCGTTAAAAAAATCTCACAAATCAAATAAAAAAAAAATTAAATAATTGCAATGTTTTTAATTGCTCATTTATTGCTTGACAATATACAGTATAATATATTATAAATACAGCATAATATAACAACAATAGAGGAAAGAAGGGAGAGAGAAAAATCGGTTCACTTTTCGAGAAGACGGGATCGCTAACCAGAAAACTCTTCCATCGAAGGATTTTCCCTCGATAATTTACGGGCTCTGATATGGTCCGCGAGAGGAAATCCAAATTGTCGGCCATTGGGGAGAGGATTAAAGAGGAGCTCGGCCGTTTAATTCCCGTCCTGACAAAACAACCGGACCAGGATCTGAAGAAAAGAAGTCGACGGAATCGTTAATGAAGCCTTCCACTCTCCTTCTAACCGAGGTCCAGCCTTTGAATTGCAGATCCCTTTGCCTTTGGAATGGAATAAATCACGACAATCGAACGGTCAGGAAACCGAAGTTGGTGAAAAAAAAAGTGTGTTGTATTAGGCAGAATCTGATGAAGGATAAGAGTGTCGTTTAAAACGGGGCCTTTTGAAATTTTCCCGTTTTCCATTGGAAGAATCGAGTTCCATAATTAACGAAGGAAAGTTTAGATGAAAATTTAGGTTTTGAATATCGAACAATGTATAAAAAGAGTATTAAAAAAACGTGAAATTTAAATATAATTAAATATTGAAGAGATGAAGAAAAATTTAGGTTCTGAATATTGAAATATGAACAATGTATAAGAAGAATATTAAAAAAACGTGAAATTAAATGTAATTAAATATTGAAGAGATGAAGAAAAGTTAGGGAAGTTGTTACGATTATGTGAAATTTGATTTCAATGATAATCTGTTAATGATATGCGTTAAAATTTCTCATCTGAACAGTGTAGGGGAGTGTAGAAAGAAATTAATGTTCGACAATTTCATCCCCTTCTATCCACGTCTCTAATCACAGACGATACACTGGCAGACGGTTAAATAACCCTTCAACACTGAATATTTGATCAAGAACTATTCTACTGCAGGCCGGCCGACCAATCGTGAAGCTATTCCACTTCGCTCGGTCTGATTCCACACGATTCTATTCTACTGTCGAAGCTTGACCAACTTTAACCCGGTTTCCACGGGTTAGTTCAGAAGGTATTTGAATTCTAGCCACACTTGGTATAATTATAACTGGGATTTCGCAGATGATATTCTTCCTCCAATTGTGAAAACTTGGAGTTTATTCGCAATTTATGTTTCTGAAAGGAGGACTGATACAAATGGACAACTTTCGTAACTGGAACTTTACTTTACGTGCCTCACCGCAATAATACCTTTTATTAGTTGCGAAAACTCGAATATTGGTGAATATCTTGTTTGTGGAAAAATAGTTTTTATAATACGATTATTTGATTAATTATTGTGTACTTCGAGAGTTTCGATATAAACCATCTATACAAATTCATCTACAAAAGTAAAAGAATTTATTCATATACAAAAAATAAAAATTAGATCAAAAATTGAATTCATTATTTTCTCTTTCAAAAAAAAAAACGACCTCTGTTAAATTGATATAAAACCAGACAACAAGATTATTAACTTAAAAGATCATTCCTAGGGATAATAAAATAAAAGCACGCTATTTACAAATCTCATCCCTTTTATAAAATCCAATTACCAAGTAATCTCGCAAAAGAATCCATTTCTCTCCATAAAATTCGTAAAAAAAAAAAAGGCACGATATTAAATTCTCGAGATTCGAATAACCGAAAGAGTTAATCAATTATCAAATCAACTATGGAATGTGAAAAAAATGAGGAAAGGGGGAAAATTAAAAAAAGAAGAGAACCGATGTTTTCGCTTAATGATTTTTCCAGACTGTGTATCAATGGCTGCGCGAGAAGAAAAAAAAAATCGTGGAGGCTGAAGTTTGAGAGGCTGTGAAACGAGCTGAAAACGTCCTCTCGTTGCACAAAGACTCTAATGATGTGAGCTTGCAAGCTCACCCACGCGAGCCAACTGGAAATCAACCCTCCGCCCTTCGTTAGAATCGGACCACGATGACCGCTTTCTCACCGAAAAGAAACGGATGGGAGGGGTGAAAGTGTAAAGGAATAAAGGTATCATGGATGGAATTTTACGGATAGACGTGGACGTGGAAAATGGAGGGATGTTCTTTTTTTTTTTGGAAATATAGGAGATTAAAAGAAGAAGGAAGGCTGAGTTATATTATTACATTGTTTCAAGGTGTGACTGTACAAATAAATAAAATATAATATATATATGCATAAAGGAATTTTAACTTTTGAAAAATGATATCAATAAACGAATAAAAATTATTTATATCGATAAATTTAAATTATTAAGTATATGAAATAATTAATAATTTAAATTTTATATATAAAATATGTAATGAAAAAATTAGATTATATCGTTAATTAATAAAAATAATTTAAATTAATATTTGAATATAAATTAAAATTAAAATTTCCTAATATTATTATCCAATCGATCCAACCAGAATTTATTAAATTTATCAATAATATTTACTTTTATTAAGATTTTGTAAATAATTTTGTAAATGATTTTTTAAGATATCTTTGAAATATAGTTAGATTAATATGAATAAAAATAAATTTTAATTATTAAATATTGAAATAATTAATAATCTAAATTTTATACATAAAATATATATAATATTGGTAATGAAAAAACTATAATATATCTTTATTTAATTAACTTAAATTAATATCTAAATAAATTAAACCAAAAATTAATGAATAATAACTAAATCTTAAATTTAATTAGGAATCAATTCAACCAAAATTTATTAAATTTATCAATATTTATCTTCATTAGAATTTTTTGTAAAAAATTGTTTTAATACATCTTTGAAATATATATTCAACTACATTTCACCCCAAAATTTCCAGGAAACGAGTCTGTTTCCATCAACCATTTTTCAAGTCGAAAAGATGGATATCTTCCTAAATCTACGATATCTGCATTTTTACCTCATAAATTCTAATTACTAAATTAAGTACGTATTTATTTATCTCGCTTCTCAACAGAATGGCAAATATTATTAATATCCCTCCTCCCCATATTTCCCGCGTGCCACAATGGCCAACTGGAGGGAAAATTAATGGTCAAAATTTCTTGGAACATTTCTACAGACGCTAAATTACCGCGTTATTTATAAAGGAAGCAATCTTCCATAGCCAGACCATGACGCACCCTTTAACAACGAGCCACATATACGCGAACGTGTAATGATTTATTACGATCATTGTACTCGTATTAGAAGCTATTTCGAGGCTATTTTTTTCTTTCTCTCTCTCTTTCTCTAAATATGATGAGCTAATGTAACATATACACATATCGATAGTGATGACGTCAAACGAAAGTCGACCTACATTTCGAATTTCGTAAGAATGTTTCGAGGGGAAAAAATTTTAGCGATTGTCTGACCATGACCGATTTATATCACTCGCGTATACATAACTATCTTGTTTCACTTGTCTACCGTAACTGGATTTATTCTACTTATTATTCGGTCTGTTAAATATTCCTATTCGATATTGGATAAACACAACTGTCTTGCTCTGTTTATTTAATTATTATTCCACTTGTCCCCGGCCATAATCTGGGATTATGATTAATCAATTTTACTTGTCCGATTATAATTAACTTATTCTATTTGTCTCTCTTGGATTGGCTATTCTATTCCGCTTGATTAATCTATTCCACTTGACTGGCTACGGTTCACCTATATTATTAGCTTTTAATTATAATATAATAATTACAATACGAAATATTTAAACAGAAAATTGGAGAAAAAAAATTTAGATAATTGTTAAATTTTATTTTCAATTTGTTTTTTAAAAATAAGGAGGGATATAAAAATATTCAAAACTTAAAAAAATATTCAAAACTTCTTAACGTAAGATTTTAAAAAACTTGCGAATATAATTTTCTTCGAAAGAAAAAATTCGAGAAGGGAAGAAATTCGAAACTATTTTTAACCAACTATTTTTATTTCAAGAATCGATATAGAAAAATAGTCTCTTGAAATAATTTTAAAATAGAACGCAATGAAATACACTCTCGTATTTCATTCTCTTCTTTTTTTCGCGATATCAGAATTTCCTTTGGAAAATCGAACTTCTCCCTCCAAGTGGTTCATTCATGTCAGATAGCTTCGTAGCCTCTCGGCGTTATTTCAAGATTTTTAACGCCTGTTTTTCGAAAGGAGAGACGAGTGCACAAAAGGATCCGTGAAATTTCCATGCGGGGAGGAGGGGAAGGGGAAGGGGGGGAGTAGGAATACCGTGAAAGAAATCCCTTATCTCGAATGGCGCTCTTTTAAACGCTTATCTCCCGTTCGCTCGCGCCATCTACTCGAAAAATAAAAACATCGTGGAAGAAAACATCGTTTCAGAATGAATCTCCGCTTCAAAAAAGAAAAAAATACCATCGACTCTTTCCGACCAAAATTTTTTCCTTTTTTCCTCGATCCTTCTAACACATTCTCTCGAAGGATGGAGAATCGATGTGAAACTTTTAATATCTCTGAATATCCACGATATTTTTTTCTTCTCGCCTATCGACGATGCATAAAAATCCAAACTCCTCAAGGAGAAAACTATTCGAGATTCTTGTGAATCACGCACGGTGAGAAACGCACGATTTCCAATCCGTGGAAGTCGAGAAAGGGAAAGGGAATTTCGTGATTAATTAATTAAATCATATCAATTGTTATTATAATGCGTTAAATTTTTCATAAAATATTATTAACACAAGTAAATCTAACTATTTATTATATGCGTGGATGCATGGAGATTAATGCTTAATATCTACTTTTAATTATAATTCTTCTTTGGACCTTTTCCTATCTCTATAAATATTTTTATGAATTGTATATTTACAATTTTTAAAAAATTTTCAAAACTTATCTATTTAGTAAATATATTCGTTACATAATATAAATATTTATATTTATATATATTTTTAACGAAGATTTTTTTTCGATATGACAAACAGAGCAGAGAAAACGAGTAGAACAGATCAACGATTGGAGAGAACAGAATTCCATTTGAAATAAAAATTTCAACTTTTTACACAGTATAACTTTCTACACATTTTGAATATTGCGAATAAGTAAAACAAGTCGAAGAATAAAAAAAATTTGAACAAAATATGTCTAATTAAACTTTGCCAATAGTTCAAATCAAAAATGATTTTCAATATCGCAAATGTTCGACATTCTTTTATAAAAATTTATGGATCTTCAAACAAAACGAAACAAAATAAAACTCATTTCAACTGTTCTCCAACCATCCATTTCTCTCACTATAAATATTCATCCCCTGTCACGTTCATCATGCACTAATTCGTTATTAATCGACGCCGAGTCGACGTTGAAATCCATCAGCGGCCACCATTTCCTCGAAGCGATGGCCGTCGACTTAAAACGATCGCATGACTCACGCGAGAGGAATAAAATGAGTGGAGGATAATACGAAGGAAATAAGGTTCAGAAAGCAAGGTTCGATCGGATACGAACAATGCAACGTAATTGTCGACTTTTAAAAGGCAAAGGTAAATTTTGCAGAATAATTTTCGAAGAAATGGTATCAAGTAACTTCGTTATCCGATTTCGATGAAGTTATTGCAAAAGGGAGGAAAGATACTCTTCGTTTCCTCGTTTAACGTTTAAGTGGGAAACAAAAGAGTTGTTAGATCAGATCGAGGAATAAATCGTTGTTGATTTTGGAAATTTCTCATGTTGGATGATAATTATGAATGAGAATTGAGATATTCGTATAATGTTTGTTACAGTTATTGTCTCAATAATTTTATATTCTATAGAATGTGATGCGAACGAAGAAATATATAATAATTATTAGTGAATCTATCGTTATCCATTGTTATCAGAAACAAACTTTAATAAACGGAGATATTCCTTGAAGGAGGCTTCATTGAAGGAGGCGTATCTCAAGAAGCGTCTCGTATCCGATGTCGACCATTATTTCGCGTTTCAGTTTTCGATAAAGGATGAAAGATTCGAAGCACAAGGGAAAAAAAAATAACGACGATAATCTAGAAATTTCGTCCAGACTTCATTCCTTCATTCCTAATATAATTTGGAAACAATGGAAAAGTCTAGTTTAATTTTTTTAATTATTTATTATACTTTATTTTAACCATAATTATACTATGTTCGTTGTATTATCTTATTGTATTTGCTTGAAAAAAAAATTATTCTACTCCACTTGTTTAAATTGATCAATTTTAATTTGCACTTCATTCAATTATTAACATTCTATATTTTTAATAATAATAACTTGTGAAACTATTTGTCTATCAATAACTAATCTGTTTAATCATTATTAACATATTTCATTTTTCTGATTATGAATTGTTCCTTGACAAACTTGTTTTATTCTATATATTTAATAATAACTT
Source organism: Apis dorsata (assembly GCF_000469605.1). Taxonomy (NCBI): domain Eukaryota; kingdom Metazoa; phylum Arthropoda; class Insecta; order Hymenoptera; family Apidae; genus Apis; species Apis dorsata. Next base: position 1,358,494 of record NW_006263353.1, on the reverse strand, counting down.
ATTAAACTTGTTTAAAGTATTCATAAGTTTCATTTTTCTGACTATTGAATTGTTTTATTGAATTGTTTTATTCTACATATTTAATAATAATAATTTGTTAAACCATTTATCTATCAATAATCAATCTATTCAATCATTATTAACATGTTTCATTTTTCTAACTATTCTGATTATGAATTATTCTGATTATTGAATTGTTCCATGAACAAACTTGTTTTATTCTACATATGAATTGTTTTATTGAATTGTTTTATTCTACATATTTAATAATAATAACTTATTAAACTATTTATCTATCAATAACTAATCTATTCAATTATTATTATTATTATTACACATTTCATTTTTCTAATTATTCTGATAATGAATTTGTTCCTTGACAAACTTGTTTTATTCTATATATTTAATAATAACTTATTAAACTTGTTTAAAATATTCATAAGTTTCATTTTTCTGACTATTGAATTGTTTTATTGAATTGTTTTATTCTACATATTTAATAATAATAATTTGTTAAACTATTACATCTATCAATAACCTGATCAATTTTTTTCTGACAATTATATTTATAAGCAATAATAACTAATTAAACTTGTTAAATGTTTATGACATATCTATCAATAACCAACTTGTTCCAATCATTACATTGTCACGTTGAATCGCCGCGTCTGTTCCACTGTACCTCTACTTGTTTAGCAACAGGTTTCTTGTTCTACTTGTGCCTGGAAATGATCGATCCATTCTACACCGGTCTGGCCAGAGTGTGGTTTATTCCACTTGTCTGAAAATGATCTTGACACGCTCCACCGGTCTAGACTGATTGCATCATGGCTGCGTTTAACATACATCAGAAGTGGAAGGCATCACCTTTGCGTGATCCCTCGCGGCGATCAATCATCGAAAAGAACAGAGGGGCAACCTCGAGAACTTTTCTTAACTCGAGCTCACGTAACTCACGGAATATTTTCGGAATAAATTCGCCCTTTCTAGGTTAACAATCTTATTGTTAATATTGACACTCGAAAACTTAACGATCGATCGAATGTCATTGGCGCGACCGATTCCTCGAGATCATCGCAAAGATACCAGCACACGCTCGTTTGATGCGAGCGAAATTATCGACAAGTTGATTGATAAAGAATATAACGGAGCAGGAAGGAGTATCGAGGAGAGATTTTCTCTGGATCGATTCGTTGTCTGTCGGATCTCGAAAATTAATTTCGTAAATTTGATTTATACGAGGGAATATATATTACGAAGTTTTATTAAAATCTTTAAATGAATTATCGAAGATATTGCGCTCCTCTGTTCGATCGATCTTAAATTGGCAGATTTTTTCTGCTTCGAATGGATAATTATTTTTATATAACGAGAATAAAAATTAAATTTGTGCAATCCGAATAATATTTCATAAAGCTATGCAATTTCATATATTTCTTATCTTGTATTTGCAAGTATATTTTAAATTTTCTATTTTTCAATTCTTTAACCAAATAATCAAAACTTATCCACTTATCATAAATTTTCAAAATTCACATTTTGCAATATGATGTAAATCAGCCTTTCATCCTCGCAACCACATCTTCGACGATAAGCGCAATCTTTCCATCCTTGTCTACCTTATCGAATATATAATCTTATCTCATCTTCCTAAAGAATTGACGAAAGCAAAATTCCCCCTTCTGGTGTGGTGCATCTATCCACCAGAAGAAACCAGAGAATAATCCAGAAAAAACACGCGTAAACACGAGTCGAAATAAATTAATGGGGAGGAGAGAGACCAACGACAGTTCCAACGACATCGATACACTTGGAAAGTTTCCACGCTTGGAGGCCGCCTCGAAAGAAGCCTGGTGACCGATGATAAATTTGTTTGCGACCCCTCGAAATTTCTTCCCTCCGGGAAGAAGATCAGATCGAATTGAATCGAACGCGAGCAACGGATAAATTAACCTTGTGAATGGGAAGGCATTAAATCACGTAGAAGTATGGTCAATCCCTGGCACCAGTTTCTGTTTTCTCGAGAAGAAATTCGATTATCAACAAAGCAGAAGCATTCTTCTTACTATTATAGCGGAGGTCCTTCTTAAAACGAGAGAGATCGACGCAATAGGTTAATTTCAGCGTTTAATTTTCACGCGCACACTTTCCACGCAAGGCGAACGTAACGAGCCTTTAACGGCGTGCTAGGGATAATGCATAGATAACGAGCAGTATCACGTGATAGCTCGCCGTCATCTGTCGCCATCTGTCGGATCCCAATCTCGTTTCGACGATTTTCGATTCGCCGTGCACGGTTAATGCACGGTTAATGAATAACGGGTGGCATCGTTTTGGGAAGATAAAATGTATGATAAAATCGTTTGATTGCAATTTATCGACATCACGTTCTTGTAAACGTTTTATTATGTACGTGCGAGTGTTAATGTATTCGTGAGGGGGAAGAGAGATTCTAGAGACTTCTGAACGAATACAGAAGTTGGTTGGACGATTATTTATTAAGTGAGTTATTGAAATTGTATTACTGGATTGAAACGAATTTATTTTATAATTAATTAATTAATTTACTTAAGCATGGCGTATTTTTCATTCTTCTTTTTTTTTTGTTAATATTTTAATACGAATATCCAAAGATATATATTAATTTATTTTAATTTATTAAGTTTAAAAATTATAAATAATAAAAAGAGACCTGATAAATCTTCGTTCATTTTTTAGCCTTTCGTGCAAAAAGAAAAGAAAATCTCGATGCAAAAGACAAAATCACTCCTCCAACCATTCCTACCGGAAGTGCTCACCATTGGAAAACATCTGACACTTGCATCATCGTCGCCTCTCCTTCAAAATTACGCCCATCCATCCTCGGAGGATGGATCGAAATCGTTCGCATCCTCCTCTTTCAAAGAAACTGAGGGGGTTCACGTGAAATTGAGCCTGTTAAAAATGCTCCTCGTTTCGAATCGCGAATCCATTCGTCGAAATAATCGCTGGAAACGAAAAAAAAAAAAAAAAAAAAAAAAAAAAAAAAAAAAAAAAAAAAAGGGAAGACGAGGAAGATTTCGACGAGGGTGCAAAGAGATTTGAAGGGGTGGGGAGGGGACGATCGAAGATTCTCGTTGAACTTTTCTCGAGGAAACGTAATTGGACGGCGTCGTTGTGCCGAAATTGAGAGAGGGTACAAGCTTTTCAAGCTTCCTCGAGTTGAAAAAAGAACGGATTCGTACTTGGGTTTTGGGTGGAGCAGGATTTCGAAGAGCCTTCTGAGATCCATTCATTGAATTTGCACGCGTATCGGTTATTCTCGTGGACTGATGATGGTGATATTTCAATAAGGAGGGAATAACGAGGTTAAAAATCTTTGGATTGGGGAAAAGATAAGAAAAGGATGATTATTCGATTAAGTTTAATTAAGAGGAAATAAAAATATCATATTTTTGACCATTTGTAGAAAATTAAAAAATTGCTTTCCAAATCCTACGAGTTATAAAATTTTGTAAAATAATAAAATTATCAATTATGAAAATGGAGAAAATCTATATGATAGAAGAAACTTTTGGAACAACTTAACATACGTGATTATTAAATTATCACAAACTAATAATAAGATAAATTTAAGAAAACTATATAGAAAATATTTTTAAAAATACCAAAACTTATTAAAGAAATTGAACAATTAATCTTTATATTAATTTAAAATTTTATAATAAATATATAATTTCTTTCACTAAAAAAAAAATCTCGAAAGATTCTAAAATATCTTATCGAACAAATTGAACAATTTATTTTAGAATTTACCTCCTATCTCTTTTCCTATATTCCAAACCATTTTAATTCATACAAAACTTAATTCTCAATATTGCTTCGAATCTCATCGTGCCATTTATCAAAAGAGTTACACAACAAACGTACACGCTATAAAGAAACAAAATCTCCTCCAAAGCACACGGTGTACGGGCGAATTCCGATGATAAAAGGGGGGAGAGATGTGTGTGGAGGGGAGAGCATTATAGGCGAGATTTCTCCTATTTATGCCCTCCTCTTAAAAAGGATGGTCCAAAAGTGACGGCAGTTTCTTCCTTCCACCCGAGGAATTTCGTATCTTTCATAGACGAAGCTTGACAGGAATCGATCCTCTGCCAGCGAAGCGAAAAAGCATTTCAACCAGAGATCAAAATTCTACGTGCGCCAAATCTCACGATCCTATGGATTTCGTGCACCGGGGACAACCGGGGGACACGTGAACCGATCGTTCGATTCACGAAATCTTCAGGGTAAGTAGAGAGAGTTGCAAACGTTTTTGTTACGAGAAAAGGGGTAAACCGGATAAACCCTCGTGAGAGAGACGTGGAGACTTTCCTTTTCGAAAAAGAAAATTTGCCATCGCGAATGATCCTCGTTCGAATTAATGGACAAAAGAATGTGTTCCTGAATGAATTTAAGTAGAATGTAAATATCTATTACGTGATTATTCAAGCCCTCGTTTCGTTCTATAGGTTATTTCTTCCATATTTAAAAAATATAATCGTTTTGGTGGAGAAGAAAACAAGGAAACTTTCTCTAATCTCTAAAAGATTTTTTGTTTAACGTTTAAAATTATCAATTAAGATCAAATTGGTTGACTTCAGAGAAATTTTTTTTCTTTCGCTATTTTTCCCGAAAGAAACAGGAAAACTTGGAAATCAAATCGAAAAATCCTCGTTTGTTCGAAAATGTTCGTCGTATTTTTGTCGGGGAGGCGGCCATTAAAGTTTCGTTTATTAAAGCGAGAAAAATGGGCGTGTTTCGGCCGAAAAAGTATCGACGGCATGAAAACTTTACCACGCGGAAAGAGTAGGAAAGTTTCGATCTCTCGAGTGCGACCTAGTTTTCCTCCTCGACCACGTGACATCCGCGCCTCGTGCGTTCCTCCGCTCCCGTATCTCCGCGTAAATCACCGCAATACGTCTCGTCCTGCCTTCGATTCATCAGGATTTCCTCGAACACCGTGTCTGGATGATCCAGGTTAATCCGTTGAAATTTTTCTCGACACGCCATTTTTTCTCGGCCTCGAGATTTTCCACGTATTTCAGTCTTCTTCTGAGTGTTTTCATATCTTCACTAAGGAAAATAAAGAAAATAATTAAATATCCTCTAGAAGTGGATCTTACCAATTCTCTTGAAATAGATAAATAATTTGTGTGAAATGTTGTAGTTGTGAGTAAAGGTGTCAGTTAATAGTTGATCAAGTAATATAGATATAAATCAGAGAAGAAGGATGATAGATCGTGCGGATGAGAAATAAATCAGTTATAGCGAGACAAGGAGGATGAGTCAATCATAGAGTTGATAAGTAGTACAAGTCAAATATAATCAGCCAGATAGAATAAACCGGTCATGGTTGAATAAGTAGAATAGGTCAGTCATGATTAAACTTAAACTGAAAAGATTTAAAAACAAGATTCAATGTTTTTGACATCCTAGAATTGAAATTAGTTGTTGTTTTCTCGATACATGTTTATTTGGTTCTTTTTTATATATTTGAGTCAAGGAATTTTCATCACTTTTATCATTCTCACTATTTCCATCATGCACTATCTCTCAATGGTGATCTTTGGAGATTTTTAGATATTTGAAACGACGTCGTGTGATTTAATATCTTTTTTTTTTTTTGGCAAATACGTCAAAGATTTTAATATTCGTATCAATATAATGATGAGAATATAGTTTTTAGAATATATAATTTAATTTTAACTATAAATTCAACAAACTCTAATAAATCTTTCGGTTTATAATTGCAAAAAATAAATATGTAATGTGACTAACAAAGGGTTAATAATTTCAAAGTATAAATAGTCCTCTTAGGACTTATCTTCACCTTTCAAGATATGTGAGAGGTTAACAAGGTAGTGCGGGTCGAAGAAGAAATTAGACCCATGGGGGTATAGATACGTGTCCACCAATTCGTCTTGTGTCCTGAATTTATCTATCTCGAGTCTGCAAAAAGTTGTGACAATTCATATGAAGAAATATAAATCTTGTGCAAATAATAGTGTAATTATTTCTATATCTCTCTTTTATTTTTTGGCTATAGAGTTTTTATAAAAATAACTTTAATTTAATTTTGACATAATCTAATCTTATTTTATATATCGTGATTGAAATATATCATCTTCAAGCTATTGCAGAAGATTTAAGTTTTTCCGAATAAAGTGTTTCTACAGCAACTTTTTTCTACTTTTATTTTTAGATTTAGGGTTTCTACGTGAACTTATTCTAGAACTGGGAATTCAAGCAACTTTTGTAATAAATTTAGTTTCGTATGTGTTTAAATTTAAAATTTATATATCTGAGGTATTTTAAATTTAAATTTAAAGTTTTACTGTACTGAAAATAGTCTTTTCGAAAACCTACGTTTAATTTCGTTTTATATTAAATGTAACATAATAACTCCTCTCTAAAATATTCAAGAAAAAATTCAATTTTAAAATTGTTTGTCTTTATCCCTTCAACGAAAAAAAACATCTTTCACATAAATTCCACTAAAATCTATATATATATCCGAATTCGATGCTATATATGATTTCTTTATTCTTAACTTTTTCCTTTCGTATTTCCATCCTTGTTTTTTCCACTTCGTATTTAATTCTTTTTATCCGCTATATATTACTAGATCCAGTTACTTCTTATATATTACTATGTTACTTTTTCAATTAAACAATACATTTCCATCATATTTATTTCCCATTCTTTTTCCTATATATTGCTAGTTACTAGTTACTTTTTATATGTTACTACTTTTTCATTTACATCTAAACTTCTTAAATGTTTTATTTTTTTATTCTACTCTTTTCATTAGATCCACTAATCATTCTTCGTTATATTGAAATTCACACTATCTTACAATATTCACTTTCTCTTACTTCTCGTCATAAGTTATTAAATCCATAATATTTTAATTCACTTACTATTTTCGAATCTTCAAATCCATTTATCTCTCTTAAATGCTCTGCTCTTGACTACAATATTCCCTATAACTCAATATCTAGTTCCTCTCTCCTAGTCATATGTTACTAGATCTAGTTCAATTAACCAAACCAAATCTTAGATTCCTCCAACCAATGATTGTAATCTGCATTCTCACTAGTAAGATCGTATTATTAGGCGTTGAATAGAAATTGATCGAGAATTGTACTCAAAATGATCGATTTTATCTCATTAAGACAATACAAATTTTATCGTATAAGTTCGAACGATGTACGTTAATGGCGAATTTTATTATGAACAGGGTGCAAGAAAATTCGTCGTTGGAACGGGATCGTTGGACAGCTGTGCGTCAGATTTGCCCGGATTAAACAGTTGGAATCTCCTAATCCCCTTAAGGGGAGATCTTGATACGGGTAGTATGATAACGGGACAGCCGTAGCAAGAGATTTTCTTCGTGATCTACCGGTTGAATTCATTAGCTAGGCCACCTTTGGTAGGTTAGGTACTTTGCTGTCTCAGACTGTTCGTTATTATCGAAATGAATATTTCAAGAGGAATTAAACGAAATGGAGACTATTAATTTGTACGAATTATTGAAATTTACGACTTTTCGTGTCTAACCACGTATATTCCTATTTTTATTAATTTAAAATAATTTTTTCATGATATATATATATATAACACATAGATTTCAGTATTCACAATAATATTATATTTTTCATGAAAAAATGTTGAAAGATGATAAGAATATTAAAATAAAATAAAGATATCCAAAATAACGATTCCAACTGTAATCCATCACAAAAAAAATCTTCTTAAATTATTTTAATTTGCATATGAACAATTTATAGTTGGTAATATTTTTTTTTAAGATTTCAAGATAAATTTTTTTAAATAAAATCACACATTTTTGCTGATTTTGATCGTTCTCCCTAAAATCAAGCGACTAATTATTAAAAAAATTAATTAATCTTGGAAATAAATTTCATAAAATCTATTTAATATATGAAAATCAAACATGGCACAAAACACTGTTTTCATGTTTCGATTTTAATATCTAATAGAAATATTTGTATAAAAAAAATTGAACAGGTCACGAAAACACAAAATAT
>NW_006263353.1:1343981-1350176 GCF_000469605.1 Apis dorsata | reverse complement strand
TGTGTGTGTGTGTGTGTGTGTGTGTGTGTGTGTATAAAGAAAAATTCTTCTTCGTTGATAATTTTTTCCAACTTTCTTCAATCTTGTCCTTTTCACGAAGTGTCCGTATCACGTGAAATAGACGCACACACGCGTTCCCATTAAACTGAACACACGCCATTAAAAATTAAGGCTACGAACACTGGGGTCACGGTGGGCTCACGCTTCAAGTTTCTTTTCTTCGTGCCTACGCCTTAGAGCACTCGAGAAACTTTACCGCACTCGACGGCCCCAACTTCTCCTATACCGTAGCTTTATTACACCACGGAAATGAAGATTGCTCGATCCTTTAATAAAACGATACACCTAAAACGATGAATGACGTATTCAATCCCCCCTTTTTTTCCCTAGAAATGAAGTGAGAAAAATGCGCAAAATTATTATAACGATTGACCTGATCGTTATTGAGAAATAATTTTATATAAATTATTTTTTTTCTTTTTTTTTTTTAAGAATCGTTTGCTAGTTCTTTTCTTTTTTAAATGAATTCTTGAAAATTCATTTATATGGTGACAATTTCTTCATGAAATTATATTAATTAAAATATTCTATTTATCTCGAATCAAAAATTTCTCATCTCGTTAATATTTAAGAAAATTTCTTCTGTATTTTTTATAAAAAGAGAAAATTTAAGTAAAACTACATTAATTATTATAAAATTACGCTCTAAATAAGAAACTTCAAATTTTCCATCTCTTCATGTAATAAATTGCTCGCACAAAATGTTTAAAAAAAGAAAAAATTCTCGATATATAAATGAATATCTTCTAAAAATATAAGAAGTTTAAATTTCCCATTCTTTCATACAATAAATTTTTTTCTCATAAAAATTTTAAGAAAAATAATGCATTCTTCTTTCCTTTCAAATAATATTCCAATACTTGATGATATACCGGATTCTTGTATACGATATAAGAAGCCCTTTTCCACCCTTTTACATAACAAACTTCTTCCATACAAAAGTCTTCCATACAATAATTTCCTGAAAAGAAAAAAGGAGAAATAAATAATACACTCTACTTTCTCCCAACTAATATCCCAAAAAGAAAATTCCAATATCTCACCGATACAACAGATCCTCGCATAATACAAGAAACCTTTTTCGACCCTTTCACGATAATAAACTTTTTCGCAAAACTAATAAACGATACGTTCTACGCTCCCTCTTTTTGGAAATAATATCCCAAAAATAATAACATTCCATACAATTCGACACAATTCATTGCACACAAATTCTAAAGATATGATACACCTTCGTACCGCCAAAAGAAATTTCTCCTTTTTTTGAAGAAATCGAATCAATCGGTGATCAATACAGAGATTTACGAATCGAATCCAGGTCTCTTCGCTCGACGACAACTGATAACAACCACGAATTCGAACGAAATAATAGGCACAGATTATCACGAGCAACGAGATCGAAACAATGGATTGGGAAACAGGAAACCGCAGGAAACACGAGCGGACGAACGCATCAACATCCGCTCAGATTATGCGACCGTTTGACTCTATCGACGATCCGATGATGTACAAGCCGACAGAACGGTGAAAATAAATTTTTGTTTTTTTTGAAACACGATACAATATTTTTACATATATATAGTAGTTATGTTTAGAGATTTTATTCAGATTTTATTCAGATTTTATTCATTTTTTTGTTAAAGTAAATTTTTTTGTCTGTTTTTTCATTCTAGTATTTTCCAATTTAATTTCTTGTTAATAGTTTAAAAAAATCTCGAATAATAATGAAAATAAGAATCAATATCTTTTTATCATTGAAGGGTTTTAATAATTATTCGTAAGTATGATTTTAATAATTAATATTTAAATTCTTTCACTTATCCAAAAAAATTTTTCTTATATAAAATCTTATTATTATTTATATCCTTTTGATATTTGTTTAATAAATGTTCAATTTCTCAAATCGTATACCAGATTTCAAATACATTTCTGAAATCAAAAGATATTGTATTTATGGAAGATTATTAATCAATTGTCTGATTTGAAAGAACGAATCTATATATCTAGGAATAAAACTTCAACCTAACCTAACCTAATCATAAATAATTTAATAATTTCTACAAATTGCAACATCACAAAATTCATTAAATATAATACAATATAATGCAACAATAAGGGAAATAAATAGAAACATCTGTTGCAAAAACGATTTCTTCGGAACTTCTCCATTTCATGTGCAAATTCTACGTGAAATGCAACGTGAATTGTCAAGTGCACATGTTCGAGAAAGGGATTGGAACAACAGAAGGAGCAACAGTAGATTTGTAACAAAAGGAACTAGGTCGGGATAAGATCGACGATCTTCCGCTTTTCGGGGAAATTTTCAAGAAACAACCAAATTTCCCCTCTCCCAAAATTCACTCTCTCTTGAAACATCTTGTACCTCCCTTTCGAATCGATCTTGAAATTATCGAAGATGCTCCACCGTGAAATGATTCACAAAAGTATTTGAACATTACAAGTTAAAGAAACCTAACCTAAAAACTTGTAAAATATGCATAAAATATAAATAGATTATACTATTATATAATGGATATACGAAATAATTCACGAAAATATTTGAACATTATAAGTTAAAGAAATCTAACCTAAAAATTTCTAAAATATGCATAGAGTATAAATAGATTATACCATTATATAATGGATTGTACATATATGAAGCAACTTTTTTTCATTGATGAAAAATTTCTTTCAAAAAGATAGGTTAGAAAAATAGATTAAGTTGAAAATCTGTATTCAAAATTTTCTCTAGAAAGATTAGAATAAAAGCAATTTTATTACATTTTATAATTTCTTTTATATTTATATTTTTATTTTGTTAAATTTATATTTAAGAAAAAATAAAAAGAGAAATATTGAAATTTTAAGAGTCCATTTCATTCACAGCTAAAAATAACCGCGTGTAACGTTTTATTATATTCGTGCAGCACTTTTGAAGGGTTGATAAAGCAAACAAAAAAGTTGATCGCACGCAAAAGTATCGATCGAGGCTTATTTATAATATTTAAGTTTGCAACTTAATTACGCAATTTAAAATATTATGTAATAATTAACGATCCTTTTATAAATTGACTTTAAAATATATATTTAACGTCGTTATATAATATTTCTTTTTTCATAAACAATTTTATATTTTTATATAATTTTATAGTTTTTTAAATATTTTTATATTTGATCGTTCAAATATTTTCGTTGAACCACATTTTCATCCCATGCATGTTTTCATCCCTTTCAAGGATTGACATAGTAACAGGGATTTAAAAATATTATACCCAGGGTAGCCATACGTGTTATAACATCTTTGAGTCCGGAATTTAAAAGTAACCTAACCTTATGAGATACTCGATACTTTATCCGATATCGATGTGATCAAATACACCTGTAAGAGTAAAAAAGTGCAAGGAATATTTGGGAGATCATAATAATATGATTCTTTAAATTTTATTTTATTGTAATCTTTCGAGATTTTCAATTCATTTTAATTCATGATTGCAGTTTGTTGTCAATATGTATATTTGTATTAGATCAAAAATATATATCTTTATGGAGAAGGAGTTTATTTTTTTGGATTATTTTTATGGAAAAGGAGTTATATTTTTTTGAGACTTAATTTAGCAAATGAATTTTTGAATATCATAGATAGTATATGATTCTTTGAATTTTGTTTTAATTTATAATTGCAACTTGTCATAGTCTATAAAAATGAGATCAAAGATGAAAGGAATAATATTGTTTTCTTGAATTTTATTTTGTTACAATTTATGATCGTAATTGGTTGCATCTTGCCATTATATTCAAATGTATTGAATTATTATAAAAGTGATGGAGGATGCAATTAATGATTTTTCAAGAATCGTCGTTTTAACTATTTTTTTATTAAATTCCTAACTCGATATACAATAATAACGACGTGGTTGTTTGTTTTTTATTTTATTATAATTTATGATTGAAAAGAATATTCTTTTTTACACGTTCTTAATTTAATAAATGAAGATTTTTAAGATATCATTCTTAATGCTTTGATAAATTGTTCTCGAGTTGTTTGTCAGATTGAAATCTCAGAATCGTTTCGTTTGCTTTTATCTTATGAAAGGAGGATAAAAATTCTAATGATCCGATTTTTCCAGGATATCAGAATCCTTTGTGATTCCGAGACAACTCGTTGTATGCAATCCTTTGATACTATAGAAGCTTTCATAGAAAAGATTAAATTGAGAGTACTTAATGTTATTTAGACCTCTTTCCAGTTTTATGTGTACAATGATGAAAACGTTAAGAATCTTCACAGTGAGTACTAGATCCTCGACATACACGTTCTTCGTGTTCCTTTTGGTCCAGCTTTTTTTCTTCTTTCAATGTTTTTCTTTTCTTTTTTTTTTTTTTTGGTAACAAATTACCAGCCATAAAAACTCTTCATTTTATTAAAATAAAAATCATATTACGTAAAAAGTATTTCGAAATGTAATTTTCCTAAATGTTAGTATATTTTATATTTATTAACTTACAAAGTTAAATGAAAGAAATGGAAGTGATAATATTATTTTTATTTTAATGATAATTTGTATTTTACGATAAAACGTTCCTTAAATTTGAATCTTCAGGCAATATAATACGATTTATTTTAATTTTAACAAACAAATTGTTCGAATTTAAAAGAATCTGTATTTAAATTTTTTATATATTTTTGTTACGCAATCCAAATTTATTCTTTAATAAATATAAAGATAAATGATAAATGATATTTTTACTTTGTAAATCCAAAAAGTTCATTCTCAATTATGAATAAGACAGATCAAAAATAAACTTCACCTGTTTCAAAGAAATAATGTATAATGAAATTAAATAATTATTTTTTACTTTATAATGTAAATTCTTACACTTACACATTTGATAATATTGAAAATTTTTAATCTCTCGAAAGATTCAAAATCACTTAGAAAAAAATAAAAGAAGTTTTCAGAATTCCTATATACTTGATATATTTTCAATTTCGAGCCAGCTTCTACACAAGAATAGCATCAGATTCTATTCACTTCCTATCAACACAAAGAAGAAACACATTCTACAGCTCGAAAAAGAATCCCATCCATCGAACAAAAATGATTATTCATACCAGTAGAAACGATAAAAACGCGCGTTAGGTCGTCGCTTTCATCTTTTCCAACAAAATCTACCTTGACAAGAGTAACAAAGTGATAAGAGAGGACGCGCACCAGCTCGGTTATATTTACGGACCCATATCGCTTTATTACCCTCTGAATAGAGAAATTCCTGGGTGAAGTGTCGGCACGCGGTCCAAAATTACGATCAACTCCTGTCGATTAATTCCTTTGTCACTGGTAATGAGCTCAGACAAATAAAAACTCACCGGCAAAAATTAAAAAAAAAGAATAAAAGTGTATAGTTTAATATTTTGCTCTATCATTGTTTTATAAAAAACAAAAACTGATTTTATCTTCTTATTCCATTGATGAAAAAGTTTCTTACAATTATTAGTGTATTACAGTGTAATGTTTCTTTTTTTTTTTATATAACTTAAATTAATATAATTATAATGCTTCGTATATTATAGAATTATTATTGATTTCAATGTCACAGTTAATTTTAATTGAATTCGTTTATGAGTACTTTTGTACGATTGAACACATAACTTCATTTTGTACACATTATCATTGTAATTTATTTTCGCCCAATCTTTACGATACAATAAATGTAATAATATTTTGTTCGTTCATTATATCATATTTATACAAACGACTGGCACATTGGGAAATGCTCAAATCAAAATTCAATATTACTAAAAACATTTTACAAATAAAACAAAAAAAAAAAATTGTTGTTCAAAAACGTTTTACGACACCATTTTCAAGGTTAACCATTTATAAAATTTGACAAGAAAATAGCTAATCATCAGATTCGAACCAAATATCTCCAATATTCGCGTCCTTATTATCAGATATCCGCCGAGGCGGAACGGGGTGCGTGGGTGGAAGAAAAAAGAAAACGCCTTTCATCGAGACTTCCATTTACCTGATTGGCTCGATGGGGTCGAAAGGGAAACGGAGTTGGCGTTAAAGCGTCGCATTGTAAGGGGTCAGTCCACAGAAGAAGATCTGGAACAAAAAAGGGAAACCA
>NW_006263353.1:1336838-1343603 GCF_000469605.1 Apis dorsata | reverse complement strand
TAGCGGTGTGTTTGGTGAAGTGGATGGAATGGTTTAGGATTATTGGTAATGGATGCAGAAGGGTGGATATTTAGGATGATTTATTTTAACGGCGTGTGGAGGAGGTGGATGAGATATTTTTAAAAATATGTAATGATATTGGATTAAATTTTGTAAATGTTATATCGTAATTTCGTAAATTGTTGCTGTCTGAAATGAGGAAAATATTTTTCGATATTAAATTTGATTAAATTTATTATTGTGAATATTATTATGGAGGTAAAGAAGGGGGAGAGTTATTTATTAATTTATTATTATCATATCGGATTCGTAAATATTATATACTATAATTTTGTAAATTAACATTGGGAATACTTGTTGTTCGAATAACTTGAAATTAGGTTCGATTTCTTTAACCTAGTTGTTCACTTTATTGAAAAACATTGATGTTTCACGAACTTGTTGTAAGTGTTCCGTGAAATTATGAAAGCGATATGGTAGCTAGAATATTCTATAATTAGATATGAGATAATAATAATACGTTTGGTGAAGTAATGTTAAGAAATATTGATAATAGATGGATAATTTTTGGATAATTTATTCTCTTGGATTTATTAATGGAAATATTTTTACCGATAACGAACGAAATTTATGATATATTTGGTAACGTAATTTTGTGAATTATTTCTAGAGATTGCATTAATCCCTGATCAATGATTCGAGATTATTGATAATTAATGGATGCAGAAGGGATGATATGATATTTATTTTATTGAAGGTATTTTTGATTTTTATTTGGTGATAAATAGAATTTTTAAATTCTTCCAAATTGATGCAGTTATCTTTCAATATTTTTTAACAAAATGATGGAACTTCGAAGTCTGAATTTTTCATTACCTTAATTCGATAATCAAGAATTATAATTAATTGAATAATTTAAAATTAAATTCGATTTTGTTACATGATACATTTTGTGAAAACAATACACAAAGAGAACTTTTTAATCATTTTTAACGAAAAATATATTCATACATATTTTTGTTCCAATTTTTCTTGTTAATCTCTGGATTCGAAAATCAAAATTTCTCGCAAGAAATTGGAGCATTAAAATATTCGTAAAAATTTCTTTTTTTTCTTTCTCTACTTTGAATTTAACAGAATGAAAATCCATTATTAAATAACAAATTTTATCGTTGTAATTATCAAATTCTATCTTAATAGTCACAGAGTTATAACTTAAGAGGGTTGTATCTATTGTTAATAACCGCAACAACAATCAACGAGGAACCTTTAGTCTTATGCCCGAACATAAAGTACCAAAAGTGGTGTTTCATCATGGAATCTCGAACCATACATAATATAATCTCACTTTGCAAGTTTTCAAATTTAACGATACCATTATGAAAATCTCTCCCTTAAATTGTGTCAACATAATTATTAAACTTTACATTAAATATTTTGATCGACTCTAAACGATTTGTTTAAGTTAATGTGAAGAATTTTAAAAGATGAATTTAATAATAGATAAATGCACGTATAGAATGGAAAAAAATATTTAAAATCGAAGATTGATTATTTTTTTGCGTCACAATTATGAAAATCATTTCGTTCAAAGAATTATACTTTAAAATAAATTGTTTGAAGCATAAAATTTTAGTTATTAGAAATTAATAATTTATAATTATGATATATGGTTAATAGATCGAAATACAAATCGTACAGTTGTTGCAACGATAACACATATAATTTAAAAATTACAATTTTTAGAAAAAACTTTGAATAGTTTAATTGCTAAGAACATATGAATATAAATATCTCATAAAAATTGATCTAATAAAAAATATAATGATTTTTAATATAGCTCGATAACTATAGAATTTAAATTATGACTATTGTTCTGACTAAATCTTATAGCTATACAAACTATTTCATTATTACCTAAAGATGATTTTATCGATATATAACATACTTTTGACTATATTTTTTTTAAAAAAATCCTATTAATATTCGAAAAAAAAATACAGATGTTATTAAGTAAAATTGCATGAATTATTTCATTTGACGCAAATTCTACACGTAATCGAAACAAGTTAAATAACCTAGTTAGCAGTTATATTGATATTTTCACAAAACTTCAACTTTTAAAAAAAAAAACCGCAAAAATGTGTCATTTCAATTTTCATCTCGTAAAGTAAACACGTAACTCAGTTTTCATCCCCCTCTTCTTTTTTCCCACCCTGCACAACCCAGAAACGTCTGTTCGATGAGATACCAGGCTCGATCGTTCGCCTAATTCCTTCCTGGTTCACCCCTTCTCCGCCGATCACCCCCCACCACTATTTCGCAATGTGGGACAGCCGAAAATTTGGTTAGACCCCGCCCCTATTCAGTCGCCGCGCGGCCAACTCGATTAAAGCGTAAACTTCACCACGGAATAATAATGCCATTTATTAGGAAACGAGATGCGACGCGTTTCGTCGCGACATCTGGAACCACCTCTCGTGACGAATTATCCTGTACGATAGATAACAAGCGCGATCGCGTCGAATCGGATTCTCGATCGAGAAAGAAGAACATGATTCGAGAAAAACGCGGGGAGTGGATTGACCAGATTCATAATCGAACCGTGTAATGACAACGATAGAACGATGGAAATAATTAATGAAATGTGATGGATTTTTCGAAAAGTTAATAAACGATAGAGAAGAATATATCGCGTTTTCGGCGATTGTTATCGACGGTCGATACATAACCGGATGATATTTGACGAATGATAAATTAAATTAGCGCGACGAATACATGAATTGATATTGAATATTCGAATTTTCGAATAACATTGGATATTAATTTTTAGAGGAGTCTACAAGAAATTGATATTATAATTATTCATATGAAATATGGACAAAAATGGAATCATTTTCGTTTTATAATATTAATAAAATTATAGCAGACAATTATTTTTTTCTCTCGAATTGTATAATTAAAATTTTCGTTAAAATTAGATTTTTGGAATTTAATAAATTTTTTTTATTTTTTAAAACAATGTATGAAGAATTTGTATATATTAAAATTAAAATCTACATAAAATATGAAATATAAAAGAAATTTTATTTAGTTTCGAATACAATCGACTTTATAATTAAATCTAAAAATAAATAATGGGACGTGATGGATTTCAAAAGTTTAATCGGGATGAAGAGAAATATATCACGCTCTCGATTTGATGTTTGATGAATTATGAATTAAATTATCGTGATAAATGAGGTTATATGAATTGAAATTGAATCTTTAAATATGCTTTCGAAGTTTTTATTATTGACTTTTTAGAAATGGAAATAGCTAGAAGAGAATTTGATTTTGGCTCTTTTTATATAAGATGTAAAAGAAAATTTCTCCTTACTTCTCTAGTTTCAAACCAGTTAGTTGTAACCAATTCTGTAACAACTTTTGCATTATTGCGAGAAAATTAATAAATCGAAACATTTTGCTTTATTTTGAATTATTTAACATATGTTCAAAAACATTTGCCTACAACGATATAGAATAAGAATATAGAATAACCTTTGTCTAAAATATCCCCTTTTCCCGGATAAATTAAGTTGAAAACTCGAAAAATTGAAAATATTAAAAATTTTAAATCTGGAAATTCGAACAATTATAAATTTGAGAATTCAAAAAATAGAAAATTGAGAGCTATAAATCAAATTATTCTATGTGTCTATAAGTCAAAAGAATTATATACATATATCTTAACCAACCAAAAAATACTATTTTCAATTTTTTAAATATTACTATTAAAACGAATGTCCAAAAATGAAAGAAGAAAACTTTTCGAGAATTTTTCTTCTTTTGACTCCTTACAATCGAAAAAAATATTAAACCATTCTTACTTCCTCCTATCGAACATTTTTCCATTCAAGCTTCGAAAATGATCGAACCAAAATTTTGACAAAAACTCATCTAACTAGGATCACCATCTTGAATATTTCGAAACCTCTGAAACATCTGATTAAGAAGTTCTCGAACGAAAGTTATTCGATATAAAAAGATACGTCGTATAATTTCTACCAACCTTATTTGCAAGTGGATTTACTTACTTTAATTTATTTTCATTCCAGAAGAACCTTCGTTCCATCTCCACGACCTCACGAATATTCAAGATGACAATTTTTTCTTTTTCCGTAAAACTTTAAGTACAGTTTTAAGCAGATGCTTGATGATAATGATACGTTAGTTGAAATAATTAACGAGACTCCGTAAAATTTCGAAAGATAAGCAAACACGAAGGACTGAAAGGAACCGTGTGCATATTTAACGCACGCGGTTCCCAACCACTATTTACTTTCCATGTCGGAAGTGGCTATCAAAATATTGGTCATTCTCCTCGTGAAGCCGATCCTTTAATTATTTCGAACAGCCCTGATATTGAATTATTGCCAAGAACTTCTTCGAATATCACGCTTGATATTTAACATCACCTTACAAATAAATCACCAACGTTGAATTTCGCAACATCACGATTTTAAGTTTTTCCACGATCCCAATAAATTTTCCTTTTTACATTTTACACGCTATCATACACATATGTGTAACAATTTTCTTAATTTTCGATTATTATACGTTTACATTGGATTAAATGAAAAAAGACATGTATATTTATATACGTAACTGTCACGAAACATTCGTGGAAGTATTCTTATTTTTTGAATGAAATCTTAATAAATAAATCTTAATGAATGCATAGAATGATGGATTATATACGAAGTAAATTTTTCTTTACGCCGGAAATATCACTTTAAGAGAGGTAAAATTGAAGTTTCAGCGAAGTTTTTCGTTTTTTAATTTTATAATTTTGTAACAGGGAATAGAAATAGAGCAAAATTTTAGATTACAAAATCTGTTGTAAAAAAAAAAAATCTCTATACAAAATTGTATTTAAAACATGAAAGGATGCTAAAACTTTGGAAGTTGATTTCTTCTTTTTAAAGAAATTTTTCATCGACAAAAATTACTCCATATGTAAACTATGTATACTCTATATACATACAAATATTCATTAAAATCAGAATTTTCGATGTAAGATAATTAAATTAATTAATTAAGATATTTAAATACTTTTGTGAGTCGCTATGTATATGAAAAATTTATTTTCAAATCAAAATTTGTAAATTATCGATCTGGAATGAAAGATACTTGTCGCAAAACTTTCGCACTAGTATCTACAGAATTAGCACTGAATATATGCACATAGTACATGATGATTCTTACGACGTGATACGTGATTCACGTGCAACATAAAATATTCATCCAATGTTATATTATATTGCAAATATAATTATAATTATAATTGTGTGAATAAAACAAAGATTGGTGAATTAGATAAATTGAAAGTTTGAATATATTTATATAAAGTTTGAATATGTTAAAGTACTATATAATATAATATATATATATTTATGAATTTGTGAAATTTAATGAACGATTTGATGTCGAAAAGGAGAGTTAGAGATTTTTTTCTTCTATAAAGAAAACTCGATTTTAACATAAAATTCAAAAAAAAGAAATTACAAATATTAACATTTTTGCTCATGTATTTTTACGTTTGTACTTCAGTATAAGTTTCTATCTTTTGAATTATAGTATCAAATGATATGAAAATATCAAAGTTTTCAAAGAAAAGGAAAAATTGTTAATAATATAATGTTCATACAATAAAATGAATCTTCAAAAATGGATTATAGGAAAATCTGTTGTCTATAAAGATCATTCTAAATCAAGATTTTAAATATGGAATATAAGTTCCATCATTTAACCTTATATAACTTCTTCTAATCATTTTAAATTATTAATATTGTTCATAATTTTTCTGTCGTTGAAATGTTCAAAAAAAAAATTGAAAATTAAATTAAAAATGTTAAAAATTAATAATGTTAACATATTTTGGACGATGTTTCTCCTTTTTTTTAAAAAAAATCCGATATTTTCACAGTATAAAATAATAAATATAAAAGATAGAAAATAATTTTTAACTTATACTAATGCACAAATATGCAAATACATCGATAAAATTAATGCTATAAAATATTTGTAATTTATAATATCACTTTTTTTTTAACAGAAAAGAAGGTTTCTCCGTCCAGTCATTTTTTCGATAAATTATAACACTTTATCATACTCAACTAGAATTAATAACTTCCAAAGCAATTTATCCAGTTCACCAAATTTTTTTCTCCTTTCTTCTCGATTATTCTCGAGAAAATCGTGTTATCGTCGAAATTGAGACAAATAAACGTTTCAAAATATTTATCGAAAAAAAAAAAAATTTGTTAAAAAAAATTAAAATATAATATAAATATCACATCGATTAAATCAATCGAACCGTAAATTTCACCATAAATTTCGAAACACACTCAATTTCGTTTCTCAGATAACGCGACTTCCGGTTTCACGAGTTACGGGTCAAACGATGTAATCCACTCACCGATGCAGAGGAAGAGCGCCGCGAAGAGAATCGGCGGGAAAGCTCTCGAGGACAAAAACATCCTGGTTGCGGCGATGGGAGCTCGTACTGCGAGGACAGGTCCGTCAGTATTCGGGCCGAGGATACTTCCGGGTGCCAGGAGCCGCCCAGAGGGGCGGGACCAACGGTATCCCCGCGAAACAGAAAGAAAAAGGCACTTGATCCACCGACTCCCTTTCCAAACCTTCCTTCTATCCTCGATCTGTGTACTCGATCACGATTACGATGATTCTACCTCCTCTCACAATTAAAAGCGATATCACGAT
>NW_006263353.1:1328319-1336624 GCF_000469605.1 Apis dorsata | reverse complement strand
CCTCCTCTCTCTCTCTCTCTCTCTCTGTCTCTCTTCTCTTTCAAAGTCCTCTTTTATCTTTCCTTTTCTTCCTCGTTCCTTTTTCCAAATTATCTCATTCGATTTCGACAATCGTCTACGAAAAATTGAATCGAATTGAATTCCTCCAACGTTCGAGTTCGAGGAAGGGAGGCACTAAAGGGGCGCACGAAATCACGAGCGGCCGATATTTGATCGCTGGGCCACGAAAAGGCGCGTCCCTACGCGTACGACTGGTGCGGCGCCGCCGTCCAACTGACTTTCTACGTTACGCTGCAGCAGTGGCGACGCGCCGCGCCGCGTCACGCCGCGTCGTCGCGCGCGCTTATCTTCCCGTACCTGTGTGCCCCCCGATTTTCCGAAGTACGTGTGTGTCTGTGTGTGTGATTCGTAGCTTGGTGTGCGCTCGCTTTTCGGCCTGTTCCCCTTCGATGTCCTTCTTCGAGGCCAGTTCCTGCTTCCGGTTGAAGTCGATCGTCCATTCTCCGTATTTCTAATCTCTCGAAGAAGAGTTTCACTTTGAAGTGGAATGCAAGTTCGCTGCAAGAAAATTTTTTAATTATACACACTTCTGGATCAATTCTAATAAGTTTTTGAAACAATCTGAATATTTCACGTTCCCTATATATGACGTTTGTTCTATATGCATATTCATGTAATATCATAAAGTATTTTAAATTATGGTTGTATATGTTACTTTACACTGCTGCATTCTGTTATATATTTGTTATATTAATATATTTATGCTATTGTACGTTATTCTATAATATTCTACATTATCTATATCTATTGTAAAAATATTTAAATATATATATATACATTATGAAGTTTGTGAATAAGTGATTCTTTATTTTTTTAGGTTAGATTCGAATAATTTATTTTGATTGTTACTAAAGATTAGTAAAAATTATTTATTATATAGATATATAAATTAGATATATAAATTATATTTATCACGATATTTTAATTTAAAACAAAAGCGAAATAAATTAATTTACATACCTAATATAATATACATATGATATATTAATTGTAGTAAAATCTAGTGTTATTCCACATAATAAATTATAAAAATATAATAATTTATAAATCTTATTTTTCTCAAGTTTTAATCAAAATTTCAATTACATCGCACAATTTATATAACTCTGAATATTTTTTTTATGCATAAAAAATATTTCATCATCGTCATCATCATGAAATATTATTTTCGTAAAAATAATTAAAAATCCTAAATTTTATTAAATTTAATTTATCCACTATTATTAAATTCTTCTATTTTAAAAATTCTAAAACTTTCAAATCTTTTACGTCCTTAAATTTTAATTAAAATTACAATCGCGCGACACGATCTCTGACTCTGAACATTTTTCCACGGATAAGTCCATCCTTACGCCCGCATCTTGCGCGCATATTGTGCATTTATGCAGCATATATTATTATAAAATTCAATGCACAGCGATAGATAGTAATATTTTTTTTAACGTTAGTTCTACAACATTTTGCCCGGAATATAAAAGTTTTTTAATTATCATTTTATCGATCTCCCACCAAACACCCTCGTTATCAGTTTTGTTCAGCGCCACGTTAAAGCTTCCCTTTCATTCGCGTTCCGTCGCTGAAATTTGTCGCATAATCGTCGAGTCGTTTCAAAGGTAACAAATTCCGCAATTTCGAAACTCGAAATTCATCATTCATATTGTTGTTTTTGCGACGGTAACAATCCCATTACACGGGCACGTAACGTCGATAAAATATCCTTGACAAAGTCGCTATTAAATTTTCAAAACGGATTCTCCGTTTATTATCTATAATTATTGCGCCATATTGCGTTATTTATACTCAACTTTATTATTTATAGTTATTGTATCTACTACTATCATTTCTATCTTTATTATTTATACTAATTATCTCGCTCTATTATTCATACAATTTTGATGCGATTAAATATATCTCAGATTACACAATTCCTCTCTTTCTTTTTTTAATATATTTTTTTTTTTCATTTTTACTCTTGTTTTATTCATTTCTATATACGGTTCTTTTGTTTTAATTTGATTCAGTTTTATATGATTTTGTTACGCGAACGAATTTTAATGTGTTATATTTTTTCAATATATTATATTTTCATATGTTTTATTTATTTTTTATCTTCAAAGAAACGGATAGATTCGAATTATATATGTTATTGCCAAGATATATAACTTAAGAGAAACTTTAAGAGAACTTTAGATTCAGATAATTTCAAGTAACTTTTTTAATTTTGAAAAAATTTCCATTTCATCTTGTTAATGAAATACATTATAACAATATTATAACATTATAACATTTATTTTCCTCGATATTTTTCTTTTATCGAATAAAATCTTGTCATCGAGTATAATTCTATATTTTAAATAGCTTTTATTAATGTTTACTTCAAGTTGAAAAATTATAATCTTGCCTTTATCAATAATAAAAGATCAATTAACTTATTATTTCTGTGTTTATTTCAGAATTATTTAATTCTTACTAATAGATACTAAATTAATTTATTGTCAAAAAATTTTTAAAAATTTAGGAGATATCATAACTTGAAGTTCATAAAATCAATCTTAAAAAGCAAGGAACACACAAATATTTCTGCTTTTCTTATTCTTCATATGGTAATTTTTTTTTGAATTTTCATTTACAATGTCTCTTAATTAAATTAAACATTTTTTGATATAAATAGCTTTATAACAAGTACGATAATTAATACAATAAAAATTACATGCTTGAGAAATTAAAATTGATCTACACATAAAAAAAACAATTAAGATTACGCAATGCACTTTTTTATATCAATTAACTTTTTTATATCAATAGAGACAATTATACACAGTCTAACAACGTAAATAAAGTAGTTAAAAATACAACAATGAATTTTTTCAAAATTTTTTACACGATATATACGTACGCAAAGTAACGATGTTAATCTGAAAAACTCCAATGTATTCCATTTCGAACGAATCGAAAGAATAGCGCGTTGAAGTCTTAAAATCATACATCTTTTACATTTTCTTAGGAAATCGATCGAAACGCATCGAACACAGAAAATTCTTTGGTTTCCTCACCATTCACCTGCAGGAAATCCCATGATCGACCGGCACAATATTGCCTGCGTATAATGCATAAAGCGCGCGCGCGATGCATACACTGATAACTGCAGCGTGAATGCATGCTGCAATAACGTTGATGCAACTGGATATGTAAACGATGGGTATTGACGAGAATATCGGCCAGAGAAATCAAATGCGTTCTCAGCATCTGTGAAGAAACGTGGATTCGTGGAAAATGATTTAGTTTCTTAACACTTGTGTGAATAATATTCAAATGTAATTTATGATATAATAATTCGTGCGTACTAAAAATAAAAAAAAGAAAAAGTATTTGTGTGAAAAGTGGAAAAGTAGAAGTGATAATTAAAAAAATTTATAAAGATTAATTTCAAGCGTTTTATATTTTTAAGCTTTTTAACAAAGTATATTTTTTATAATTATAATAGTTTGTTGAATATTGTTGAATATGTATGAGAAATAAAAAGATAAAAATAATTGATTAAATTAGAGAAATGGAATGGAAATCAGTAAGGTAACTGTAGTTAATGGTCACATGGCGCTAGTATCGCGTCATTAGTCGTCACAGTGTTAATTAGAAATTAAAGAATCTATAGGAAAGTAACTCCAGTAATTTGAATAAACAGATATCAATTAAAAATCCAATTCTGTTTCGAGCATACTATATATAAATTCATAATCAATTATCAATATTAATCAATATTAATCAAATTCACTCAATATTAGGTTTTCATTGAAGTAATTTCAGCTTTGTGAGAA
The DNA here is from genome assembly GCF_000469605.1 of Apis dorsata. NCBI lineage: Eukaryota > Metazoa > Arthropoda > Insecta > Hymenoptera > Apidae > Apis > Apis dorsata. The sequence goes on along the minus strand of NW_006263353.1, from coordinate 1,332,749 downwards.
TACAAAAACAAAAATTTACTATAATATAATCCATATATCAAATTTTCAAAAATATTACTGATGTTGTATGGATATTCAAGTACATTTTTAAAGCTTGGAAAAACAGTCTATGAAATCAGAGATTCGTAAATTCTCTCTTACTCTGCTCGTGCTAATTTTTACAATTTTTCACTTTGACGTGAAAGCGAAACAAAATTTCACAGTCATCACGAATAATATCCTTTGATTTAGAGCATCCTTGAAACATTATACTGTCAAAAATCGCAATTAATAATTGAGCATTTAATAACGCAAGTTTCTTTCTTTGCTCTCTTCCATCGTGGTCAGGTGAAAAAAAAAAAAATCGTGAAATTTTCTGTAGGAACTTCGTCGCGAGAAACTGCGGTAGATTGGCGCATTAATGAAAGTTCAACTTTATCCACCGGCTAATTAACGGAATCATCCGTTGCCCGTCCATGAATATTTCGAAGGGATGAAAAATATTTTTGTAGCCGTGCCACAGTGACGAAACCTCGGCCAATATTTGCACACGGGCCTGTTTGATCAGACAAATTCGTCGAATTTATTCTGGTTAATATAATTAATTCGCGAGAAGAAGAAGATATTCTCGTTTTCCATTTACACTGTTGATTTTATCTCAAATAACGAGAAATATATCGATCGTGAAAAACTAAAATTTTGTGATCTTTGTAAAATAGAATTACCACGATATTTTATTTCATAAGTGTAAAAAAACATTCTCAGAATCAATTTGAAAAATATCATACAAGAAATTATAGATAAATGTAAAAGATAATAACAAATATTTTTAAGAAATTGATTCAGTGAAAGAAATTCATTAAATAAGTATAGTCTTGGTTGGTTTCACAATCTCGTCACGATTATAAACGTAACTATATCACTTTTCTAGCTAATAATATGCCTATACTATATGCTTAATTATAATGATAATTATAAGTAGTTATACTATTTATCTATTATACTATTTCCTCATTACTATTCTATGATTTGATTGTTTTATTTATATGATTGACATGTTTTACTTAGTTAATTATTAATTATAACTATATATTCTATTTGATTGTTCATGATTGAATTATTTTATTTATCTGATTGTGAATAATAAAATCAAATAATGCTTTTATATATAATCTTTTTTTCATTTTGCTAATTCGCATTCTAAATATTTATTATTGTTACAAGCAATGTCTGTAGAATGTCATGGCAAATATGAACCACGGCACAGGAAATAACAATATCGGTTATATCATCGAAATTAAACATATCGATTAAACGAAGTCTGATATCGGAGCAGAGCGGACGTGTCATCCTCTTCTCTAGTAATTTTCTCTAATATTTAATGTAATTCTGTAATAAAAAAAATTAATATCGTAATAAATAATCTTAATTAATATTAAATTGTAATATTAGTGTGAATAAAATTATCATGAAAGAGTGTCAAATTCGGATAATAATATAATATATTTCTCACACTTTCTACGTGTAAATTGATTAATTGTGAATTGACTAAAGTGCAATCTACAATCTTTCTTTAAATAATTATAAGAATAAAATTGTGTGTAAACTATAAAAATCTTCTTCTTGATTGATTTATAATTCTTGAAGCATCATAATAAATTATTGTTATTCCCAACAATCATGTTCTGTTACATAATCGTGTCGTATACAGAAGCAGTTCAAAACAAGAAAATGTTAAAATAGCTTTATTATATTATTTTTCCTTTTAGCGTGATATTTTTATTTGATTGGCACGTGTTATATCGGTATAATAAACAGAGAGCCGAAACGAAATTTCTTTATGGTTATCGACATACCTCCATGTCGATAATTATTCATATTGTAAAATTTCTCGATTGTCTCAGTCGTTCAAGAAGAACCAATTCTCGTTTGTATTCAATTCTCTTTAAGCTTGTATGTTGTTTAAATTTAAGACTAAAATTCTAAAATAAAATAAACTGTAAATAATTTTATATCTCGTAATTTTATATCTCTGCCCTTATATGTTATTTTTCTCAAGTATTTTAAGAAAGAAATAAATTTATATTATTTATGTATATAATTCGTTCGTATGAAAAAATTTAAAATCTTTTCATCATCAGAATGCTAGTAGTATCTTACTTTAATCGCGATAAAAATCGCAGAGAAATAATTTATTCTTATCTCTGAAACATCTACTTGTAGAAAGAACTCATTCGTGCAACGCACGAAATAAAAGAAACTATATATAGAAAAATCGATAAAAAAAATCGTGTTGCTTATCTCTAGATATAATCTCGAAATTTATAGCAAATTACACTTGCCACACTTCTAATCATTCTTAAGTTGTGTTAATTACACAATTATTAATTATAATTCGGATTTTGCTCGGACGAACAAAATGAACGCGATGAACGTTTTCCGACGGCATCAAGTTTCTTTGAAACAACCTCGATACCTCGTTCGATATCTAAACTGTTTGCGACATCGTTAAAAACGAATATATAAATATTCGTGTCATATATAATATAAAAATTTAAAAATAAAAATTCAGGATGTTAATGTATTCGTGAGACAGTTACTTCAATTGCTTATAATTTAATAAATAAATCTCAATCATTTTAGCAACTTTTATATTCTTTTAAAAGTATTTTATTTTTAGAATTTTTTATATCTAATATTTTATCAAAATTAATTTTACTATTATGTTTCCCTTCTAATAGAACGTTTCAATAGACAGCATTAATTGTAACGAATACACATGATAATTAAATTTGGGATTTGATGAATTTTTCTCTTGATTACAATGAATACAATATTATAATAACACGAAACAAAATGTATAATTTTCTTTAGAGAAATAGGATTAATAATCTCAATTTCTAATGGATTAAAAATTATATCAGCTCTAAAATCTATGTAGAAATAATTTTGAGACGCAATATTAATTAGGAATTAATTATCAGTGGAAACTATATTTATAATAAATTATTAAAATTAACTATTCTACCATTGATTGATATTTAAATGATAAAAAAAAAACAGTCAATCAATTGAATAAAATGCGAATAATAAAATTTAAAGGGGGAAAAAAACAGAAGAAGGAAAAGAAAGATAGAAAAAAATAATGAAAGGAAGGAGACACGATCGATTAGGAAGAATACGGAAGAAAAGAGGGATCGTGAGAATAGTAACGGCACGCTCGATGCCACTTTGAATCTCTTATAGAATTCCACGGAGAAATGCCTTGCAGCATCCCAACAAACAGCAACAGTCCTCATCTCTTTTCTATCGGTGAACTTATCACGACCATTTCTCCTTTTCTCCTCGCATTTTCTTCTTTTACTTATCCCACTGCTGACCCACATGGTCGCCAACTTATATCTGCTTCCAATTAAAAGAGCGGAATTGGATCGATTTAAAAAAAAAAAGCCAAAATCTCTTTGAATATACGAAGAAAAATCCATGCGTCGACAGAAGGTTAAAGGCACGTGAAGAATTCTTTCAGCTGGAGGCTGTTCTTGCCTCTCGATACCCTTTTTCTTCCTCTGTATGGATATTTTCCTCTTTGATGCGATGTCGATGGAAATTAGGAATAGAACATTTTAAATTTCAAATGCTTTTTGAAATTCAAACCGAGAATTATGTGTTATAACAATTATAATTTATATCTAGACTTTTATATGTTATATCTTTTAATGTTATATTATTTTAATATTAGAATGATGATAAAGTCTGATGATAATTCTGGTTAAAATATAAAAAAATATTATAAATGATGACTAGACTTTTACAAATAATATTTTGAATTAATATAGCTGAAAGAATAAAATCTGAATAAAAAATTTATTTTAGGATCATTATTCTAAATTTGGATATAAAATATTTTATAAATATATAAAGATCTTTAATCCAGTTGTGACATTAATTTATTTTATTTATTTAACTAATAATAATTTAATTGAACTTATCTAGTAATAATAATCTAAATGATAAATAGAATATTTATGCAAAATTATATTTTTATAAGCATTTTTAAACACATCTTTATAAACACGGATAAATTGATATAAAAATCAACAGAGGTTATAATAAATATTATTAAATTCCTCATAAATACATAAACATCCATGATTTACTTTTAAAATTTTATTTACAATATTAATCCATTTATATCCAAAATAGCCTAATTAAATATTACCATTTTAATTCTATCAAAGAATAATAATAAAATAACAAATTTAAATAATCTAATCTAAAATATAGATATCAAAAAACATATAGAATCTATTCACAACCAAAATCATTTAAAATGTTTCGTTAATATATCTTCGAAAAAAAAATGTTTATCATATTATAAACTATTTAATTTATTTAATGAATTGAATTTTAGAATAATCTCATTTATTCCCAATCGAAGTTGATGATTCTTT
>NW_006263353.1:1326056-1327652 GCF_000469605.1 Apis dorsata | reverse complement strand
TCTCTCTCTCTCTCTCTCTCTCTCTCTTCGAAGCGATAAATCGTGCAAAACCAAGCAAGAAATAATCTCTCGTGAAGAATATATCCGTTTAATAACGAGAGGTTAGCATACAGTCGGATATTAAAGTCGAGTTCACTTTATCGAAATGGCCGGTTTACAAACTGCACTATCAGTATAACTCATAGCAGTCCTAAAACCGCACCATAGTAATAAAAGCCGGCCCTCGTCTTAATCATTGATATTAGTCCCTTGCCTGATCCAACCTAAAACTCGGCAAATATTATGGAAACTTGCATCATCGATAAGTAAATTATTCATTATATTGACGTGTATATGCAGGTTATGATGAATTATAAATTTATACATATGTACATATATATTGAATAATTCTAATATTTTTAGTTCAAATTAATGGAACAGAGCCAATTTTGAAGGTTAAATTTTAAATTATTAAAATTTTATTAATTATTAATTACTTTAAATGTTAACATATAACAAATCAAACTTAATTTTTTCATATAGATACTATTAATTGGGTCAATCTTTACCAACTAAGTATTAATTTAGTAATTTTAAAAATCTTCATATAGAGCTGAATCTAATAATCCAATATTTTCTAAATATTAATTCTTAAATATCACTCAAAATCATCTTATAACTCATTTTTTATTCAATAATTTTATCAAATTAATAATATTTAAAATCACGATTCTTAATATTTTGTTAAACAAACGAAGAACATAAATATACGCTTGAACGTTAAATATTAATTAAAAATATAGTCGTATGAACGTTTCTTTTGAATACTATAAATTCAAAATGAATAATTTAGTTAAATAATCGTATTGTTTGAACGACTTGTAAGTCCACCATACCAACAACATCAGAATTGCGTTGCATCTGCAAGCGCAATTTCACGTATAGTTATTATGGAATGAAGGGAATAGAGGAAAAAAGAGAAGAAAAAAGAAGAGAAAAAAAAGAGAAACAATGGCATGGAACGACACGGAATGCGGAAATTTAATTAGTAAACTGCAATTATGAACATCACACTCATGAGTTTTGCATTACACGATAAAGGAGGACCTTGTAGTTGTACGTTTACTAAAAACTTGGAATTGCAAACTCATTGCCATTTTGCATTCATCATTATTTGTGAATGAAATTGTTTATCTTCTCAAATTAAATTTAAACAGATAATCTCTCTATCACTTTCTATCATTTTTATTATTTTTCATCATGTCTGAAGAGTTTTTCTTTTGAACCTAACCTAATTTTCTATATCAGCTATAAATCTGCGATTCAACTCAGTAGATTAAATTTTTAATCAATCGGTATCAAAAAAAATCAAAAATAATAAATATATCTAAATATCTATATATCTAACATATATCTAAACAAGTCAATTGAAATATTTATAAATATATTATAATATAAATATATTAAATTATTTATATATATATTTTTACAAAACAAAAATTCTTTTCAAATATATATAAATGAAATAATAATATATAATTTTATTCAGTTCATATAATATATATATAGTGACTATAGATTATCATATTTTTTATTATTATTAAAACTTTTTAAATT
>NW_006263353.1:1320149-1324493 GCF_000469605.1 Apis dorsata | reverse complement strand
TATTTTATCTTATAATTCTATCTAATAATTTATTATTATTATTAATTCTTTAATTAAATATAGATATAATAAATAAATTATTACTAATAATAATGTTTCTGTTCAACATATATATATTAACTTATCAAATCGAATCCGGNTAAAATTCCACGAACTCAAATAATTAAACAAATATAAAAAATAAATGTTAAAATAAATATTAATGACCAATATCTAAATCCATAAAATATTATAGTCAATACTAATCTTATAAATATAATATTTATGTACTCTAATAAAAAAATTAAAACAAATATTCTTCTAAGATATTCAACATTAAACCCAGAAACTAATTCTGATTCTCCTTCAATTAAATCAAATGGAGTTCGATTTAACTCAATTAATATTCTTATAAATATTAAAATATATAATGGATATAATAAAATTGAAAATTTAATTTTATTCTGATAATTAATAAATTCATAAAATGAATATCTTTCAATCAACATTATTAATCTAAAAACTATAAAAAATAAGTTAATCTTAAAAGAAATTATTATAGCAACTAATCGTATAGATCCTAAAATTAAATAATTACAATTAGAAATTCATCCAATAAATAAAACAGGATAAACTCCTAAAACTAATATTATAAATAAAATTTTATAATTTAAATAATATATTGAATAAATTCATGGATATAAAATTCATAACATTAATGATAAAAAAAATATTATTATTGGCCTATAAATATACAAATTTGAATAATTAAAAAAATATCACTCTTTAGATAATAACTTTAGTGCATCACTAAAAGGTTGAAATAAACCTAATAATAAAATCTTATTTGGATCTTTACGATCCTGAATATATCCTAAAATTTTTCGTTCTAACAATGTTAAAAACGCAACACTAATTAAAACTATAATTATTAAAATAATTAAATTAAAAATAGAAATTATTATTTATTAATTAATTTATTAATATAATTAAATTCTAAATTTAATGCACTATTATGCTAAAATAATATACAATATTATTTAGTAATTTTATTTAAATTATTTATAAATTAAGGTCCTTTCGTACAATTAATTTAATTTTTATTATAGATAGAATCCAATCTGACTTACGTCGATTTGAACTCAAATCATGTAAGATTTTAAGAGTCGAACAGACTCAAAAATTTAAACTTATCTAACTATCATTATATATTAATTTCTTACTGTATTTACTATTTTATTCTATTAATAGATAGCTTATTTATTATAATGATTATTTTTTAATTTTCAAATTAAATTGAAAAATAGTTAATCGATTATAATTTTTATTAATATAAAAAAATTTTAAAATATAAAAGAAATCTATTTATAAAGAATTATATTTTTTTAATTTTTATTCTTTTTCTAGAAATCGAAAATGCTAAACTGAGAATAAAATTAAATTTGAAAATTGAAAAATCAATTTGAATATTATACATATAATACTATATAGTATTATATACATAGTATAATATGTGATATAATATCTATATAGTAATTAACCAATAAAAATAGAATATAATTAAACAGTTATTATTTCTTTTAATAATACTTGTTCTTTTGTGAGATGATTAATTATTTTATTTTTTTTTTTTTTTTATTATAATTGTTTCATAAAAAATCAGAAATATTTATCGGAATATATATATTTTGTCAAAAAAAGATTAAAGAAAAAATTCATTCAAAATATTTTTTATCGATCAAGTGAAAAATTATTTCATGTTTTCCTTATTACTGCTGAACGAATTTTATATACCTTATATACTTCTCATTGTATTTCTTTTTATACGCGTGTATATCTACATAATAAAAGATGAAAAGTTGTATGCAGATGCAAGAAACAAACAAGTTCCTCGAATTCATCCATGAAATTGTTTCGCATACCGAATTCCTAACAATTGTGTCATGTTTTATTTTTTATGCTAGCAAAATATATGAACATGTAAACTGGAAAAAAACACAAAATTTTATTCCGCTTATTTCATTATCCTTTATTTAAAGTGATGAAATATTATAATATATGTGGTTCTTTAAAAATTTGTTTATAATTATATTTTTTAATTTTTAATTTTATAATTATAAATTTTTAATAAAGATAATTTTTACATATTTGATAAAAATTTACAATCAAATCTTATTATTTAAATTATCTAAAATGTTTTTAAAATTATTTTATTAATCTTTTAGTGGATAAGAAGTATAATTATCGTTTTTTTGATCGTACAAGATTTATATATATTATGCGATTTGATTTTTATATATGTATTATTTTCTATTGTGTTTTTTTTTTCTATTGTGTAATATTTAAAAAATATGTGACATCTTTCTCCATAGTTTTTCTATAAGATTAGAAAATTTAAAATAATTAATATAGTTTTATCGCCGCGGAATGTTTAATAGTACTCTTTAAATTAAATAAAAGAATATATACATATACGTGTGTGTATATATATATATATATATATAATGACAATATAATTACATTAAAATAAATTAATACTAAAAATCATTAACTAAAAATAATCTTCTAAAAAATTCATAATATACTTCACGATCTTTCTAAACCACAATGCACAAATTAAAAATTATTAATTTAAAAGATAATCAATTGTATCTTAAATTGTAAATATTGTATTCTAATAGAATTATTCAAATAAGATTTGAATATTTTAAGATTAATTAATTATAAGATTAATGAAATAACCGAAATTTATGATTTTATATATCATTTATATCAGAATATATCATTTTTCGATTGTTTTCAATTATTAATTTTGTTAAATTATTAGCAAATTTTAAAATAAAAGATTTTTTAATGAAATATTCGTAGATTGAAATTTATTTTGTAATATATTTCACTAAAAATAAAATATAAACTTAAATAATAATTTGTTTTTTCATTGCGATGGCAGCACTATCTTGAAAAGATATTGCTGAAGAAGAAATCTTCTATATCAACAGCAGAAAATAATTGTTAATTGATACAAACAAGAAAAAGGATAAACATCATATTTTACAGAATTTTATATCACATATTCTCAAATATCAAATTCAAAAAAGATAAAGAATTTTTTACGCTATTTAACATATCATAATCTAACATAGTATAAATAATAAAATTATTTAAAAAATATAAAATAAAAATCTATGTTTATATTTCATAAATTTATAAATGTATAAGTTCATAAGATTTAAAAATTGAAACGAAAATATTATCTATCACTTTAAAATTTTTATCTAAAAAATATAATCATGTTTATAGCTAGCTCATATTATTTTTTATAAAATATATTTTTTTATAATATATTTTTTTATAAAAAACAGTATCTAACGATTTTTGGCAATCGAATGACATACTAATAATTTCGATTTATTAAAATTGAGAAGAAAGATATTCATATTTTTATAAATTAGAATACATTGAATATGACAAACATATCAATTTCGAAAAAACTAAATTATAAGAAATATTTTCAATGTTAATTTTGAATTAAACATAAAATTAAAATATATTACATAAATTACACAAATATTCAATGTAAAAGTAGATATATTTAAAAAAGAAATATATAAGAATATATATGAAATATATACATAAATGAATTGATTATAATGATTTAACTATTTTCATCTCTATGTAAATAAAGAGTTAAAATAAAAATAAAAAATTAAAATAAATAAAATCTTACCATATTTGCATAAAAACCTCTTGCTATAATACATGCAAAAACTGTTACACTTTCAAAGCTATTTTATTTTTGAATTAAACTATCAAAAAATCTATCAAAAAAATATTGAGATCTAATATAATGATTAAATATACATGACTCATATTAAACACATATTAAATAAGATTTAATAATAAATAATCTATAATTAACCTACAATAATATTTGTTAATAAAAATTTTATGTAATTATACACTTTTGCAGATGAAATGCAATTATCACGATTTTTTTAGATTGATAATATGCGCATTATAATGTTATAATGCATTATATTTTAATTTTATGTTTTAATTTTTAGATTTTGACGGCTTTTTGATTAACTAGAATAATGTAGTTTTCTATTCACTTTAGCTGCGCGATAATTGAAATATAATATATATATAAATTTTTAATTTAAAAAAATTTTTTAAATAATAATAATAAAAAATATCCTGAGATTGATATTAGCATGAAGATACCTTAAGAGAGGAATCGATCTCGAAAATATAATGACATATAAGCAATATATAATAATATTTACAATTTTCATATCATTTTAATAATAAAGTGTTTTTTTTATTCAAAAAAAAATTTCAAAAAATTCTCAATGTTTTATTATA
>NW_006263353.1:1311596-1319779 GCF_000469605.1 Apis dorsata | reverse complement strand
TATTTTTATAAAAAAATCTCAAATTAATATTATTTTCATTGTGTTGTAATAAAAAAATATGAGAGTAATTTTTAATTCATAAATAATTCAATTTATATTATATTTATTATTATATTTATATTTATTAAAATTTATTATATTATTATATTTATATTTATTATATTTAAATCTATTTACTATTTACTATTAGTTATCTATGAATCCAATACATATAATGTATAAATATACATATAATTTATAAAAATATCAAAGAAATTATTAAAAATTGTTGTTTTATCAACATAATTGAATTGAATACTTGTATATTTTATTTTATATTCGTATTGTCCAAATTATAGAAAGCATACAAATACTTTTTTTTTTTATATAATCAAAATATAGATAACAAAATCCCTATAATTATTGATATATTACTAAACAATCAGATTTCAAAATATAGAGGACAAACTCCCTATAATTATTAGATATATTATTGTATATTTTATTTGTAATATAGATATTTAAGCTGTACATATTTATATATTATTATTTATACGAATCCAATTTTATATAATAAGAAATAAATTTATTGATAAATATAAGCATTTCAAGAAAATAAAATTAAAATCAAGAAAAAAGATACGTAAAAACATTTACACATCTTTTATATTTCCTAAATATTTCAATTTAAATACGGAAAAATGATTTGAAATAATTGTTCATAAATTTTAAAAATTGATAAAAAATGACTGATGAACGAAATTTTCGTTCATCTTATTATGAAAAGGTATATTTAAATTTATGTTAAACAATTCTTATGATTTTAGGTTAGAAAAAAATAAAATATCACAAATAATTAAAAGTATATTATTCATTATTATTTAATTATATAATTAAAATATAGGTAGGATTTCGTAGCGTTGAAGAAAAAAGATCATTGGAAATATTACTTAAAGAACATCCTTTTGATAAAGCAAAACTGAAACAGTTCTGCTTACGATTTACAGTTCCTGCTATATATAGAAATTTTCTTTGGAAAGTATTACTGGATATAATACCAGTTTATGTAGAAAGTCATGAATTTATAATAAATCAAAGAAAAGCAGAATTTCAGGATCTACAAAAAGCTTTAAAAATTGCAAAGATTTTAGATGATTATACGAAACCTCATTTAATGTTTCTCACTATGTGGTTATTACGTACTAGAAGAGCAAAACTTGATATGAATACTCAATTAGAAATTCCTCTACATAGGTCTTTAATTTTTTATTAAATATAATTATTAATCATAACTTATTAAATTATTGTACTCATTATTAATTATTCTTGTTTTAGAGCAATGAATAGAATGGCTGAAACACTGTGGCACATTATTGACATAGATTCATATGAAGAAAAGCTTGTAGATACATATTGGATTTTATGTGGATTTTTAGATCAAGTACAAAGATTTCATAAAGAAATTAATAGATTACAAGAATGTACTTGTACTTTGTTGGAAAGAGAAGATCCAGAATTATACAAGCATCTTGTTAAAATAGAAGCACTTTATAATATTCCATATGATATTTGGTTTTCTTCATGTTTTGCAGGAACAATATCCAATGGTTCTATTGCAAAGTATATATATTTAATGTATTTAAAATAAAAAAATATATATCACAAAATGTATGTTATTTATTTATTACAGAATATGGGATAAAATAGCTGTAGGTGCATATAGAATTTTAATCTTTGTTACTGTAGTTACTTTAACAACTCTAAGAAGACTTCTAATGAGATGTGAAAATATTGATGGTATTTTAGATACAATTGCTAATGTATGAAAATATCTATATATGTATATTTATTCATACAAATATGAAATGCAAAAAATGATTAATTTTAAATAAATCTTTTTATTCTAGATAACGGAAGAAACTTCTGAAGTAATTGTTAACAAAGCAATTGAATCTTGGCAACAGAGTGGTTCAATATTAACAACTATTTCATAAAATATTTAAGAATATTTTATAAGCAAAATTGTAGTAAAATATCGAAATACGACCATATTATAAAATAATTATATAAATATTAAATTTAATTATTTTCAAATGAATATAAGTATTTATATATTTATAGAACATGCTTTCTTATATTTTAAAAATAATTATTTTTATTAATGCATCCATCATACATTGTACATATACAATTATTGAGGTGTTATTAAGTCTTAAACTGGACTTTTTTATATTATTTCGTTTCTTTTGCAATGTTATATTACAATAATGTTAATGTATTTCAGTGTGTAAGAGCAAATTTTAATAAATATTTTTCAAATTAAGCAGAAATATAAAATTATTGCATGTGGTATCTATATTCTCCAAGAAATCTAATGTAAATAATTTATTATAATTCTCAAAATTTTTATTGAATATTTTTTTTATTATTAGACTCAATATTTTTAATAATTCTTTTACATATATTTATTGTACAATTATAATGGAATTTTATTCCACAATTAATCTTAAGAGTGATATAAAAAGAAGATTATACTTCGATATGCATAACATTTTTTCAATGCTAGAATTGATTCCAAACGGAATACTAATCGAAAATTTCATACAAATTGATTAGTTATTCGAGTTTTTACAAAAAAAAATTTATAGTGCAATTTATTTACATCTTTTCTGATTAAAAAATATTATTCTTGGAGAAAAATGAGATCATACAAAATTTTATTTTTTGCTCACGCATTGCACCATAATTTCATAAATTCCTACTATTTTCTAATATTACAACTCTTGAATAGAATTTCTGCTACTAGTCATTCTTTTTTTCAATGGATTTGAGCATGCTCTTTTATTGTTAATTAATCCATAATAAATGATAGCAACTTTGTATACATAACTGAAAAAAAATATAAATAACGAAACTATATTCATTTCAAAATCTTACAATGTGTTATAAAATCATAATGATGTGTAAATTTTAGATTAAAATCAAAATTCATTGGCAGATTTCAAATTCAGAGAGTTATTTAGGCTATGGCAATGCACATACAGTTTTGCAGATACTAATTTTTTTTATAAAGTACAAGTAAAATGCACAAATATACTACGCTATTGTATTTTGTTAACATCAATGACTCCAATTTATAACATGCATATTTTAACATTTGAGGAATGCCATTAAGCACTCAATTAATAATGCTTGTAACATTATCGATCAAGATTACCACTCAAATGGCAAAGTATAATTTCATATAAATTGTTTTTTCTTTTTGATTAAGGCCATTTATTCTGTTGATGTCTAATTATTAAAATAAATATTTTATGCAAAGAAAATAGTTAACATACTTTACAAACATCAGCTAACTCTTACCTAGATATTATATGCAATTGGAAACTTATTTCCTATTTCAGCTATGTAAAGTTTCATTTACAACGTCTTTTTAACATTCTTCGGCAACTATTGCACTTTTCTTTCCTCATTAAATCAAAAATATATTTAAAACAAAGAAATGCATAAAAAATAAAACAAAAAACGCAAATAAATATTTTGTTTGCCAAATCACAAAAGTGTTATAGAAAATATCTTAAACTGAAGATTCATAATACTTGTGATCAAAGTAACAAGTGCTCTTCTCTAAATTAAAAAAGTTGCCTCTTATGTGATCTTAATAAGCGATGAATATTATACATAATAAAAAATGATTTTTGCATAAAAAGTTACATAATTTTTTTGTTATAAGTCTAATAAAAAATACTGATTACAACTTTCATTCGTTTTATCGCATCGACAAACTACACAAACTAGGAGTCACTGATAAATGATATCCAATGCTTCACTTGGTACAAGTTAATATTACAATTTTTTTCTTTTGGAAAAAGTGAAAATTCAACTTTTTATATAACAAAATTCCTAAAAAAATATCGAACGTAATGTTCAATTCAACCTAAATGTCATCAAAACAAGCACTGCTCGTAAAAACTTCTCATAACCTAAACATTAAATGGATTGATAATCCTAATATCAATCTCAGTTATTGACTTAAAGATATAATATAATACAATATAGACAGCTTTCTTTTTCTTAAAGTCTGTGTGTAGCAGGTGCACTTGATAGTAACCATTTCTCTAACTATAGAGAGTTTCATCATGAAGGTACTTTTCTTTTCTTTCTTTCCCCTTTTTTTTTTTTTCTTTTTTTTCCCCCTTTTTTTTTTTTTTTTTCTTCCCCCTTTTTTTTTTTTTTTTTCTTCCCCCTTTTTTTTTTTTTTTTTCTTCCCCCTTTTTTTTTTTTTTTTTCTTCCCCCTTTTTTTTTTTTTTTTTCTTCCCCCTTTTTTTTTTTTTTTTTCTTCCCCCTTTTTTTTTTTTTTTTTCTTCCCCCTTTTTTTTTTTTTTTTTCCCCTTTTTTTTTTTTTCTTTTTTTCTTTTTTTTTTTCACAATAGCTATAGAGCAGCCGAGTTGCAATTGTCGACTAGAGGTGACAGCGGCCCTATTTTTCCTTTCCCACTTCCCAATTTATCTCCTTCATAATGTACATCCAAGGATAAACCTTAAATTATAACAAAATTTTAATATAAATTTGTACATATAAATATATAAATACGCGTATGATACATACGAAAAATTCTTATTGAATTATATGTATGTATATATGTTATATAAAATATAGATGTATTTTAATTACATTAATAATTAAATACAATAGTTTTTGAACGAGCAATCTCATTTTTACTCTTTTAAATTTCTAAGAATCAATTCTATCGTTTGTATTTAATAAATCATCACAAATAAAAATATATGAGTTTCATAATATAATCTACAATCTATCAGCAATAAATAATAGAATAATTATATATTGGGTTCTATTAAAAAATAATTTATCTATCAATAAGAATTTATATTTTTATATTTTTGATTAATTAATATTACTAATAGATTGTTGTCATTTTTTCAATAACATACACATAATATTAAATATATTGAAATATCATATATAAAAATTTTATTTTTATTAAAAAATTGTAATTTAATTTTAAAAAATTAAAAATATCGATTCTATCTAATTAAATGTAAAAAGATTCATTTCTTGATTATTTGTTTAATAATTATATTTTATATAAAAATGATTATATATAATAATATATTATATAATATTATTATATAATAATATATTATTATTAACTATTATTGTTAATTTAAAGTAATTTTAAATCTTAATTTTAAACCCACCACCAAAAAATACATCTGAATTTTAACATAACTGACAACCTTTAACGTACATTTCTGATATGCGTATTTACCGGAGGGCCTCCGGGAGGTGGATGGATGATGTAATGGACCTGTTGGCATTGTGTTTGATTCCGGTATAAATGCAGCTACTAGTAATGCACATATCACAAGTAATGCACCAAACACAAATGGTGGTCCTGGTACAAGCTAAAAATATCAATTTCTTTATAATTTTAGATTAAATGATTAATCGACTGTTCAATAATCGATCATTAATAAGTATTTCTTAAAAATTATTTGTTTTGTTTAAATTTACCTGGGTTACTATCTGTGGCATAATATCAAGATGTTGCGTGGCAGTTCCTGTTTTATTATTTTCCTCTAATGGAGATGGTTTTGCAGGGAGAGAAGGAGAATTATCGTTGAGATCAACGCGAAAGAGATAAAAGATTACTCCAAACATTGCTGGCCCAAGACCATTACATAATCCACGCATTCCAGTTACCATGCCTTGTACCAAACCCTGCTTATCTGCATCAGAATGCATAGATATGAATGCAGAAATTGCAGGATATGTGATACTTGATACTGCAGCAAGTACTCCAGCTGCCCACATCATCCTTAAAATTAGAAAAATATTGATCAGAATTCATAAAAATCTTTTTTTAAAAATATATTGCAATAAAATATAATAAATATAATATTTTTCTTATATTTTATTTCAAAAATTAAAAGTTTATAAAATTATAAATATTTATTATAAACAAGATGTTACCATGTTTGTGAACCGAAGCCAAACCACATAAGTTGTAACATTTCAAATAAAAGACCTAACATTATGGTGTGTTTACTGCCAAGTGTTCTTATTAAAGGACCTAAGACACTTTGAGCTCCGACACTTAAAATTCCCACCACAGCAATAAAAATTGCTACCATTAAAGCAGTAAATCCCATAACTTTAGTCAAGTAGACAAATATACAACTATATTGTCCTGCTTCAGGAAGATAGCTCAGGAACACAGTAATACACAACATTAAAATAGTATGATCTTTGCCAACCTAAAATATCATAATTACATTCAAATTTTTATTTTAATCATGTTATTATTGTTTGTTCTACAAAATTACAATATTATTTCTATAATTAATTTAAACACTTTGTTTTTTATTTAAAATAGAATGCAAGATTTTATATTAATTAAAAAATATTTATTTTTAAATATAAATTCACTTGAAATGATTTTTCATAATTTGGAATGATTTTAAATATAAATTTAAGTATAAATTTTTTTTATATATCACATAACGTAAAAAATTATTTACTTTTCCAAGATAAGCAAAGGGATCTGCCTGTTCCCAAGATATAGGTGCTGGTGGACGAGCTTTTTCAGGCAAACTTTCAGGTACAGCCACTAATATAAAAAACACATCCAACACTGCAATAGCAGTTGCTAATGCAACCACAAGATTCTCTCCATATTCTTTCATAATATAATCTCCTAATGCTGGACTTATTACCATACTTGCAGCAAAAGTTGCTGATACCTGATAAAAAAATTAAATTTATTTTAAAAAATAGATATTATAAATTATTTATTATATTACAAATTTTTTTAAAAAATTAATAATGAGATACTAACCATACCATATGCTGGAGATCTTTGATGCTCTTCAGTAACATCAGCAACATATGCAAACACCACTGAAAATGTGCAAGCAAAGACACCACTGATGGAGATCATAGCAAAAAACCACCATGTATTAATGCTCATTAGAGGAATCGGCGCACATGTGAAGGCTACTGTGATGAGTAAAAAGAATTTTCGACCCCATACATCAGATAAAGCACCAATTAATGGTGCAGAAAGAAATGACAAGATTCCTTTAATGCCCATTATCAAACCATTCATCAGGAACGTATGATTTGGAAATGTGATATTTAATACAGAGATAACAGGCATGGTTAATAAACCCCATGCAAAAAATTCCAAAAATATTACAACCAGAGCATGGTACACACTTGCCTCTCCAATACCGGAACTCTGTAAAATAAAAATAATAAAACATATAAATTTATTCTTCTTGTGTTATTAATATTAAACAGTTTCATAAGCAGCCATGATATCTATTTGCTATACCCAGTAAATATGAAATAGTAAAAAGATCATTTTTATACAAATATGATGATATCAAAAGTTTTTTTTTTAATTTACCAATAACTATAAGCATTTTGCAAATTGTGACAGCTGACCTTAAGATGTCTGTAGCATTGCTGAGCAAATGTAAGAGGAGGTGTGAGTTTAGCAATAGCATGTTCTTGGCTGTTGTGAATTTCAGAACAAGAGGGGCCCAGGCCCTCTGCTCCACCTTTTGCCCCAGGGGGCATGACCCCTAAGAAGTGCTACTATATATATTTCTTTCCATATTATGATCCTATCAATTTTTCATTTATCAGTTGTTCAGTTCCATATAATACTGTAATGAATAACCATGACTTAGGATTATCTCAATTTTGCATCTTCAAATATTCAATCTAATTTTCAGAAATAATTTATTATTTTATATTTCTTTAATTATAACTTTTGTATTAACTTTTATTCAAAATTCTATTTTTGTTATACTATTTTATGAATATACTTAATTTTGCATATATATATTTTTTATTATATCACATGTCATTTTGTTTAAGAAACAATTTGTGCATATTCTTATTATTTTTATAGTTTTTATAATTATATTACAGATTTATATAGATTATATTATTCTCAACTATATATATAAAATAATTTAAGTAATTGCAACAAGCTTCTTTCTTATTTTCATAATATAAACTAATTTTCTTTATTATCATAATTTGTGCAATTAACAAAAAGTTAAAAATTATTAGGAATATATAGGAATATATAATATGATTTTTTATTTTTTATGGTATTATAATTTGACTTTCTTTATTTAAATAATTTTACAAATATTATATTTATTA
>NW_006263353.1:1307057-1311424 GCF_000469605.1 Apis dorsata | reverse complement strand
TTTAATTTTTAATTTTTTTTTTTTTTTTTTTTAGTGGATTTCTTTCACTAAAACATAAATCTGTTTATTCATAAGCATAAATCTGTTCTTTATTTCTCTTTTTACATTTCTCAGCAATATAAAGACACAAGATCTTTTAAATATATAAAATATTATGCCAAAATTATTAAAATTGAACAAAATCTATATGTGAACATATATCTTAAAAATATACTTTTTTGTCTGTGTACAGCATTTTCAAAACATTTTGAAATTCTTATCACATTATAATCTATATTTTTTAAGGGCAGCTTGTTTAAAGAACATTGTTAACAAATTAAAGTCCAAAAAAATTTCAAAAATTTCTTTCTTTTTATGTAGCGCCATTTGAACATTTTCTTCGAATGTTTTCAAACTTTTCTTCTTTTTTTAAAAAAAACTATCATGTTTTTATCACACATGATTCAATTTATTACTTATTATCTAATAAGTAATGCGATAAGATTTTTAAAAAAATCTATTATTCAGCAGATTATATATAATTTCCTTAATATTAAAAATTGCCATAGGAAATAATATATGACATTTAAATTTTTCAATTTGTATAATGAAACGTTAAATTAATATTTATTACAAAATAGTACGATCAGTAATATATCGGATAGAATGATTTCTCTCGTATTTGATATTTCTTAATGTCATAACTTATTGTCAACACCTCTTCATTAAGATTCTCAAAAATATATAATAACTATGTAACTTTTTCATTCTTTACTCTTATTTTTTTTTCAATTTAATTATCAAAAATTATATGAATAAAAATCTAAATCACTGCATTGCAACTCTATCACCAAACCCCCCACTTTTTACGATATCTAGCTATCGTTCTTTCATCACTTTAGATTGAATCTAACCTAAAAATCTAGTAAAATGAAGTGATATTTTGTGTTCTTTGAATATAAATAAATTATACTGAAACAAAAAATTAATCAATTCTAAAAAATATTCCATAATTATAAATTTTTTTCATTATATATTTTGTATTTTAAAAAGAATTACGAATTATACATTGTTAGCAACTGATCAATATGCGCAAGTACGATATTATTCGAAGAATTTGTACATATATAATATTGCTAATATAAAAAAGAAATTATGAATTTAATATATTTCTAATAAAAGATGAAAATATTTTGGAACAGAATATAAAATATGTTTATTTTTATAAATGTACGATTTATGTGATATTTGATAAATCATTATCATATGTTGAATTTCATGTTTTCTATTTTTAAATGCTACAAATATAATCTCAAAAATTATTATAAATTAGTAATATATTTTTTTATATTCATAATTAAAACTTATATAAATTTGAATTTATTAATTACTAAGTTATTTTTACAAGCATATATTTATCTTCTTTTTTATTTTGAAATTAAATATTGTTTCTTTTTTTCTCTGCCTCTCATATTAAATATTTATATTAAATATTGCATTTTTTTAAATATATTTTTTATTGAATATCTCAACAAAAACAAGAAAACATCAAAAAATAAAAGAGATATAAAAACATTTTCTATAAAATTTAACATGAAACATACATTATTCTTTTTATATTACACATAATAATTGTCAAATTTTTATTTTGACAAATTTTAATTAATCAAAAAAGTAGAAAACAAACAAAAAAGGAAGTAACATTTAAAATCAATTTTCCGTATATTTATAAAACGATTATAAATATTCTTTTAAATAAAAAATATAATATAATTGAAAAAATATAGTAAATATTTTATATTTTAATACATGAAAAACATTTTAAATCATTTTATAAAATTAAAATGAAACAAAGAAGCTGGTTGCAAATTTTATTTCATTAATTATAAAATATTGAGAAATTTGAATAGAAGTTCAAATCATTTAATACACATTTAAATATTAATAAGATTATTATCATATTAATATTTCGTTCTCCATTTAAAAAAAATCATAAAAAATACAAGATTAAAATAAAAGCATATAAAATTATTATACTTTTAAAATTTAATTAAATTTTATCTATGAAAAATATATAATTATATTTTGTATTCTCCATATAAAAATGAACTTATTAATATATATATGTACGAAAATGGACAAAAGTTAGTTACATATCAGTGTTATAATTATAAAACTCACATAATTTTTATATTGATGAAAAGTTTCATAAACAAGTTGCGCTTTGTAAAACTTTTTAATTCATTATTATAATTCATTGTCAAAAATAAACATAATAATTGTCGTTAGAATTTATCATGTACCGAGCCAAAAATACTTACTTTAAATATGAAATCAGAAAAAATATATAGAAAAAAATCAAAATAACTTAAAAATCTAATAGATATTAAATTAAATATTGTAGTACCGTAATGACCCCATCCTTAATAATGAATTTTCGGCTTCGTACGATCATGCCCACGACCTTCTTTGAGACCTTGGCGGGCATATTCACGCACTGCGCGCACAGACTCTTCCGTTTTTTCAGTTTCATTAATTTTTAAAAATCCGATGACACTGTGCGAGTCATTTTTCTGTGATATTCTCACACAAGCACAAAAAGCGTTATTAGCTTTAAATCTTTATAGTTGTATCTACATAATGTAACAATCCATAGTTAACCATGTCCGCAGGCTACTACAGACTATCAGGTGAGTGTAATATATTTCATAAAGAATGTAGAATAGAAAGTGTAACCAATATAGAAATTGTATGCGACGAAAGTGCCACCAAGTAGTAATATGAAGAAACATCATTGATACATCTCTATCTCCATAATTAACAAGTTTTAGTTTCATAATAATTTTATGCACATAAAAAAATAAACATTTGATGTTTGACAAAATGTTTCTTAAAATATGTCTTTATGTCTTAAAAATTATAGAAGTTCAAATTTGAATAATTTTATTCTCTGTAGAAGATTTATTTTAAATATCCACAACTTCGTTATGTGTGCATTACATAATTTTTATACTTCAAAATATATTTTTCCATGTGTAAATTATATTTAATTTTTAAATAATTTTATTTAATTTTTATTATGTAAAAAATTTTAAATAAATATATGCACATTGCATTAAATTTTAATTAATAATAAGTGATAAAGAAAAATTTTTTATAATGTATAAAATAAATCAATTATAAAATAATTTTTTATTTATTAAATAAGTTTTAATATATATATAATTAATTAATAAAATATTCGATTAATATGTCAAGAAATAAAACTTATATAACTTATAAAACAATTTTCAATGAATCAGGATTCAATGTATGACTTATACTGCTTTCTGTGTACACGACATAAATTTATAACTTGATCGTATCTAACGCATAGCACCGCAAGAGTGCGCATTATTCAGTGAAAAAAAATGGTGGTTATTTGGGTGTAGTCGGGCGATTTTCTGCAACACAAATGTGAGTACCGGCTGACTAAGGAATTACGAGTGCTGTTTGTCAGTGCATCGCAAAGCTAATATGACCGAAACCATATCGGAGGTAATGAAACTATTAATATCCGAACAAATTTCTTACATTTCTATGCGAAAGCAGAACTTTAAGTAGGTATTGTTATTCATGCATCTCCGCATGACAAGTACTTGCGGTATTTCCGATATATTTTATCAGTCAAAAATCTAGGATAAATTCATGACGTTCTTATAGAATGAAAATATTCGTATTTATTTATATATCTAAAAACTATTTGCTGTAGGACAATATGTAAAATATGCATTGATGCGATATTTTTGGGATAGATGTCACATTATCTTAGTGTCTTGACTATATGCGCGTGTACGAATGTGTGCATTTATTTGATTTGCGGTATACGTGTGTGGTACTTCCTCTTCACCCCTTAATACGCATGTACTCAGCATGCAGTACAACAGTGTCCGTGAGATACGTATATCACAGTATATACGTAAGACCTACTACTTGCTATATACTGTCAACATTTTTCAAGTGACTGTTCCATGATGCTTCAACATACTGCAATATTAACGAAGTAAATTTTTTATTCTATATCGTATTCATTTTCTTTATTTAAATATTAATAGTTATCATAATAATGTAATTGAAAAATTGCTGAATATATTTCGATTTGTTAACAAATAATGACATTTTTCGTACATAACATTTAATATATTTAAAACATTAATTCTGAGATCGGTTATCTTCATATTTATTGGCAATCAACATGATCAACCATTATACCATTGATGTTGCTAAATTTATACAATCTGTACAGTCATACAAACATTTGCAAAGTAGGAATAATAATGTCATAAGAAGGACCCATACACATGCAATTCTGCCCTCTGTAAAATAGATTAATTCAAGGTTTATTGATA
>NW_006263353.1:1305877-1306995 GCF_000469605.1 Apis dorsata | reverse complement strand
TTTTTTTTTTTTTTTTTTTTTTGTAAATAAAGAATTGATCTTCCTCGATTTTTTTCTACATATTCATTATACAAATAATTTGTAAATTATTCATGCATTTAACATTCATTTATTTAACATATGGTATATATATAAGATACAATATATATCTTTTAATAAAAATTTAGTCTAATAAAAATGTTAATTTAAATTTGATATAAATACTCAAAAAATTATTAGCATTATTTAAAATAATAATATATAATAAATAATAAAATAAATATATTTTTTGATTAATATTAAAGATATATTGTATAAAAAATTTAAATAGTGTAAAAATTTTGATCAATAACCTTTTTTATATATGAGAAATAGTTTTAAATTATTTTTAAATATTATTAAATATATATTATTATTTATTCATCAATAATGAAAATATATGTTATTATTAATTCATCAATAATGAAAAATTTAATTTATAAATAAAATAAATAGTTTTTTAAAATAGCTAATTATTTTATTATATAAAAATATATAATATGTATTATTTTATATGTAATATATAAAATTTATAATCATAATTTATAATTAGAACAATTTTTCTAAAAATTAAATATTTTCTTATTTTATAAAAAATAAAAATTATTACAAAAAATATTAAAGAAAAATTAAAAATTATTTATGAATAAAATATAAAATGGAATTTTGCATGTTATATAGAAATTTTTATTTATATTTATTCATGTAAAAATAAATATTTCAAGGATTTATTATTAATATTTTTATAATAATTATCATTATTAATATTAATATCCTTTTTGTTTTCAGAATCATTTAACTTCTTCGATATTAAATATTCATTAAGAAATTGAAGTAACAGAGTTTATTTGATAACTGAAGGTGGAAAAAATCTGTGATGAATATAAGAACCATATACTCTGTCATTGCATAAATGCATCTAGTATTTTATAATTTGAAAGTAAAGTTAATTAAAAATATTATGCTGTTTTCCTTATGAATATGATATTAAAAGTTCTTATTAAATCATTATTCAATTTAAATTAAAAGGAAGATATACACACAAACACACGCGCACATGCACACACATACAGACACACATCAGACATACACAAATATAT
>NW_006263353.1:1294240-1305642 GCF_000469605.1 Apis dorsata | reverse complement strand
TCAATTGGAAATCAGTTGGAATTAGAGGAAGATCCACCAATTGTTGAAAAATCACACAGAAGAATAAGGTGTGATCTAAGTCCAGTTCCAACAAGTACAAGTACTAATTTAAATATAAAGCTTTTAAGTATTAAGGTAATAAATTATTTCTAAATTTATATATATATATTTTTTTATATCTTGTTAATTTTTATTATATATATAATATATAAATATTATATATATATATTATTTTTGTACATATTCATTTATTATTAAATTCAGGATTATATTACAGGGAGATAGAAATACCCGTCAAGACCAAGTGGACACTGGATCTGGTGGGTACAGAGAACGAAAAAAAGAAGTTAAAAAGCGAGCAGCTATAGGCAATACAGTGCGTGGATTCCTCTCATCTGGCCACAGTAGGCAGGACAGGTATAATGATGTCTGTATCAAAAATCATGCTTCTTACATTGTCATTTTTTATCTTCTGTCATTTAATTTCTTTGCTATAACTCACTTTTTAATTTGATTATATTATCTAATATATATTTAATTTGGAATGCAATTTAATGAGTATTTTTAATATTATACTATTTTATAGATTATTTTATTTATTAAAAATTAAATATTTGATTTCTAAAAATATTCTTTTAAAATATATAAGTCTAAACATATGAATAGAATTTATTTAATGTTAAATTTAAATTTTTAAATTATTGATTATGACAAAAATATATAATAATATTTTATAATAAAATTGCACATATGCACAAAGTCTTTTTATTTATCTCATCGGTGCTATATATGTACATAATTTTATTAAAATTATTAAAAATTCTTAATAAAAAAATATCTATGAATATAGATATTAAAAAAATAATATTCATTAATATTCATTAATATTTAATCAATATTCAAATAATATTATTATTAATTATAAGTATTACACCATTCATAATATTATTTATTAATATTTAGATTTTGTTAATAAAGTATAAATATTAATTATATTATTTAACATCTTAAAAATTAGCTAGAATGTTGAAGTACTATAAAATCTAATAAAGAAATTTTTATTAAATAAAATTAAAAGATTTCATTAAAAAGAAATATATGAAAGTATAAATTCCAATATATTTTCAGAATTACTGACCCTGAACTTCAAGTATGAAATTTTGTAGGTATTCAAAGGTTAGTAATATGATTTACATTATTGTTATATTGCAATATAAAACTATTGCATTAGCATTTAATATCATTCAATCATTAAATAAAACATTGGTAAAATAATATCTTATTAACAGTTATTAATTTAGCTTTTTATTTTATGAAAGTATTATCAATATCATAAATTTTATTTATTTATAATATATTTTTCAAATATTTTTCATATTTTCATCTCATTTCAAGATTAAATAGTACTTCAAAATATCATATATAACACTTTGATATTATTTAACAATTTCATATCAAGCATGTACATTTAGTACAGATGAAGCTAAATATTAATTTCTTGATTTATTATTCTTCATAGTTATATAATAAAAAATATTTGATTGCAAAATGTATGTGCATGTGTGTAATTTTTTCATATTATTGTTTAATCATGTTTATATATAATAGCATATTATTATATATAATTTATAAATTTTGCTATTGTTTTATATTATAACATATATATTTTATATTTTATATTATATATTATATATTATAAAATAAATGTTTTCTGTATTTAAATTAATATGATTATATGATTTAAATATAAAATATTTTTTTAATCAAAAAAATATTTAAAAAAAAAAACTTTAATTAAAAGAAAATTACAATTTCTAAAAAAAATATGATGTAGTATTTTCAATCACATTTTAGGTATGAGACAAATAGACAACAATCCTCAGGCGGAAGTGGCCTGTCAAGTTTATGTCCAAAATTGGTGGCCAGTGGAGGTGGTGGAAATCAGGGTGGGATTAGTTTGGCAGTGGGCCACTTAGCCTCTCAAGAAGGAGGTCCTTGTTCAGTTGTAACTTCTCAAAGGATCCATAACCATACGCATCATAAACGCCAAAGAAAATTATCTATTGTTTCTCAAGCTGGCACTAGTGCCCATAGTTCTGGAGATAGAAAGGTATAAAAAATAAAATATTCTATATCTAATTAATAAATATTATATAAATTTAAGTTATATATTTATTATTTTTCTTAGACATCAAATATTAGCCGTTCCTCTACAACAATTTGCAAAAAACAAGTGCGAACACAAAGGATTGATCATAATATAGATTCATTATCTATTACAAGTAACGGAATCAGCAATACTTCCCCTTCTTCTAAAAAGAAAATTTTATCTACATTACGAATTTCTGAAAAATCAATTTCTCGAAATCTTAATTCACCATCTTTAGATCATGAAAATGAACGCAGTTTTAGCGATGCAGAGGAAGCTATTACAGCAACGGAAAATGTGTTCAATATGCCAGGTATTATTTATTTGCATTTAACAATAATTTTTTCAAAAGATTCTATAAATTTTATTATGAAATTTATATGCAGGATCCAGTTCTACACCATCAACACCAATTAGTCGATTAAAATTAAAAAATTCGGATGAAGATGAAACGAATATGGAATGCAATATTAGTGAAGAAAATGCTACTTTGTTATTGAACACAGATAAAAAGGAATCAGATTCTAATAAACAAAAAACTTCAACATCAGAATGTTTCGAATTCTCTTCGACTTCGAATATTACAAGAAAAATATCGATAAATTGTATCGAAGAAGAAATAACTGCACAGAATAAACAAAAAATATTTTCAACTTCTTCTATAAATTCGAAATGTAATAATAGTGATGGTAAAACTATAAAATCTAAAAGTAAATATGTTACAGAAAAAATTATTGAACAACAAAACAATAAAAATTTAAAAGAAACAAATATGGAAAAAAATATAGATATAAATATGTCTGCAGATAATTCTATAAGTTCAACAGTTAATAAAAATAATGAAAAAATAAAACGAAAAATATCTAACGATGAATCAAAATCTACAAATATTGCAGAGAATGAAAACTTAACTAAAAATTCTAACAAAAATATAATTGATGATAAAAAAAATATGCAACAAAATGAAGAAGTAGTAAAATCTTCAAGATTTGTAACATCAAAAGTGTCTGAAGAAATTGTAGAAACTGAAATTAAAGATATAGATACACAAAGAGAAGTAGAAGAAGTGACAATATATGATGAAGATGATAACGGCACTAGTATCAGTGATATTGTTGCTGCTCAGGCACTTCATGAATCTCTAAGTAAATTAGGAAAAGTACCACCTTTAGATACAGATATGGAGAATGTTAAAGATGCAAATATGCAAGATGAAACTAAAATGATGAAAGAAGAAAAAGAGAAAGAAGTTGTGCAAGAAGAAACAGTAGAAGGATTTATTGGTCCCTTACTTGATGAAAATTTTAAAGCAGATGAAAAATTAACACAAAAAACTATGGCTATGGAAGAAGTACGAAATTTATTGATGAAAGTTAAAGTGCAAACAGTTGAAGATGATGATGATGAAGAAAAAGCTATAGGTATTTCACCAGATGGCAGATTTTTAAAATTTGAAGAAGAAATCGGTAGAGGCAGTTTTAAAACAGTATATAGAGGACTAGATACTCAAACTGGTGTAGCTGTTGCTTGGTGTGAATTACAAGTCAGTAAAATATAATTAAATATTTATATAATTTTTTAAATATAATTATTTATATTAATAATAATATTAATAATTTTTTTTTTTTTCAGGAAAAAAAATTAAACAAGACAGAAAGATTAAGATTTCGAGAAGAAGCAGAAATGTTGAAAGGATTACAACACCCAAATATTGTTAGATTTTATGACTATTGGGAAGTTACTCTTACACGAAGAAAATATATTGTATTAGTCACTGAGCTTATGACTTCAGGAACATTAAAAACGTAAATTTTTAAATTTAAACATTTATGAAATTTTTATTATTATATTTAAAAATATATTCGTTCAATTTCATATAGGTATTTAAGACGCTTTAAAAAAATTAATCCAAAAGTAGTGAAATCTTGGTGTCGACAAATTTTAAAAGGCCTTAGTTTTTTGCATTCAAGATCACCACCAATTATTCATCGTGATTTAAAATGTGACAATATTTTTATTACTGGTACGACAGGAAGCGTAAAAATTGGTGATTTAGGACTTGCTACTCTTAAAAATCGAAGTTTTGCAAAAAGTGTTATTGGAACACCTGAATTTATGGCACCAGAAATGTATGAAGAACATTATGATGAATCTGTTGATGTTTATGCATTTGGAATGTGTATGCTTGAAATGGCTACTAGTGAATATCCATACTCTGAATGTACTGGACCAGCACAAATATATAAACGCGTAGTATCGGTAAATTAATTAGTAACATAAAGTATAAATATAATTATAACATATTATTTATTAAAATTCATTAACTAACTTAACTTTTAACTAATGAACTATTATCATATTATTATATCGTAGTATTATATTTTTTTATTTATTTGTTAACATTAATAACAAATTTGTTTTTTTTTCTATTTATTTTTATTTAATATATTAAATAACATATTAAGAAATAATTATATTATATTATATACAGGGTGTAAAGCCACAAAGTTATGACAAGGTAGAAAATCCAGAAGTACGCGAAATTATAGAAATGTGTATTCGTTTAAAAAAAGAAGAACGGCCTCTAGTTAAAGATCTTTTAAATCATGAATTTTTTGCGGATGATGTCGGATTGAAATTAGAAATGGTTTCGAGAGATTCAGCTGTAGCGGATGCGGAATTGTCACGTGTTGAATTCAGACTTCGAGTGTTAGATCCTAAAAAACGTACTAATAAGCATAAAGAAAATGAAGCGATACAGTTTGACTTTGATATTCAAACTGATAATGCAGAAGAAGTAGCCTCTGAAATGGCTAAATCTAGCCTTATACTCGAAGAAGATGTTAAAGCTGTGACAAAAATGTTAAAATCACAAATCAGTACTTTATTACGAGAGAGAGAAGAACGTAAGGCCAAAGAAGAAAAGGAACGTTTAGATAGAGAAGCGGATAATACTAATACAACCACTGAAAATTTATTACAGCAACAATTATTACTCCAACAAATGCAATTGCAACAACAACAACAACAGATGCAATCAAATATGGGCATTCAAATGCAAAATCAAGTACAAATGCAATTGCAACAAAATCAAATACCTTTGCAACAACAACAACAAATGCAAACTGCTGCACAACAAACTCAGCAGCATAATTTACAACCACAACAAGTTCAATTAGTTCAACAACAACCATTAATACAACAACAAACATCTGTTGTTCAGCCACAACAAGCACAACAAATACAACAAGTACCTCAGGTTTCACAACAACAGGTGCAGTATCAACAACAACAATATCAACAACAGTTGCAACAACAGTATCAACAGCAGCAACAACAACAGCAACAACAATTTTCCCAGCATGTTTCACAAAATTTAACTGCTACTTCTTCACAATGTTCCACTCCTCAAACTGTACAGACTCAACCACAATTTCCTCAAGTAACTCAACAAATACAACAACAACAACATTTACATCAGCAACAACAATATATACAATTGAATCAAATGAATGTACCACAACAAATGAGTCATCAGATACAACAACAAATACAACCACAAATACAAATTTTATCACAACCACAACACATGCAACATCAGCAAATACAACAACCTCAACAAGTGCAATATTCTCAACCACAAATACAACATGTTCAACAAGTACATTCACATTCAGTGGCTTCTCCGCCAGTTCAAAATCAACAGTACTATCAGCAAAGTACAACAGGAACTTCAGGATATAATACACAGCCAATGTACCAACAAAATATATCTCAACAAATGTATCATTCATATACTAGCTCGAATTCTTCTGGTCATGTCGAAATTTTATCATCTAATCAACCTACACCTCAAATGTATTCTCATTCAAATATCTCTCAGAGCACAGCACCTCCAACTTCACAACCATATATACAACAACAAGCAGGACAAGTTCAAGCATCTGTGCCATCTGGTATAAATATTCAAAGTACATCATCATCGACTCACATTCAAAATACAATAACTTCAACAATACCAAATGTGCAAAATACGTCTACATTAATTACAAATAGTGGACATC
Source organism: Apis dorsata (assembly GCF_000469605.1). Lineage (NCBI taxonomy): Eukaryota > Metazoa > Arthropoda > Insecta > Hymenoptera > Apidae > Apis > Apis dorsata. The sequence continues at coordinate 1,299,429 of NW_006263353.1, read as the reverse complement.
AATCTCAACAGAACGTTTTAGTTCAAATGCAATATTCGCAAAATTCTAATATTCCTACTTCTGTACCTATATCTGGTATTTCCGCGCAATCAAATACAACATCTCAACATCAACAGCATTTTATATCAAATACAGAACAATGTTCTAACACCGATAGATCATCCTTATCTAAGCAAGATACAATGGATTCTGTACAATCTTTACCATCAGATGTATCTTCTAATGTTCAAGATCAGGGAAATATCTCTAATTTGACTAATATAAATAGTACATCACAAGCAACAGTGCCAAATGAAGGGTAAATTTATAAAATTTCAGTTATTTCTCAAATAGTATGATTATTATATGAAATATTTAATTATATATTTTATTTTTCATATAGAATGACGCAAGAAAATATTGATAATGTTACTTCATCTGAAAGATCTAGAGTGAAAAGATCGGGTACAAAACGTAAAAAACCTGGTATCAAATTAACAGTTTTATCTGTAAGCAGTAATGAGGGTCAATCAATGACTGTTGAATGTCAATTAGATACTAGCAAACAGAAAACTGTGACATTTAAATTTGATAGAGATGATATGGTGCCTACTGACATTGCTAATAATTTGGTAAAATTAATATATTGATAAAATTTTATATATCATTATTTTTATTGTTACTTTATATTATTATTATTTTTTTTTTTTTTTGTTTTCAGGTTGCTGAAAATTTATTACCGCAATCTCAATGTGAAACGTTTGTTGAATTGATAGAAGATATCGTTAAACAATTACGTTTGGATCCTACACGAGCTTTACCTTTAGTAGCACATGGTCCACCAGATCAATCTGCCGGTGGTAGTCCTGTTACAAGTCGTAGACCTAGAGATCGTGACCACAGTCTTGATACAGCTAAGGTAATGATTTTCTTTTCGTTTTTCTAATTTATTTTATATAAATATTAATATATTATAAATATAACATATAAAACTAGTATAAATTATCAAAAAAGAAACATAATTTTTTCTTAAAAAAAAAAAAAAAACAAACAAACAAAAATAAATCTTAAAATAAAAATCTTTAATATAAGTATTGTAATAATTAATATATGTGTTATATTAATATTATCAATTCTTACTTAAAATTCTGATACACAAAAGTCCATAATGTATATCATAGGACTATTTTGCGTCTTGTAAATTCTTTTTCCAAAATAATAATTTTCCAAAATAATTTTCCAATAATATTTCTTATATATTTTATATTAAAATAACGTTATATTATGCTCGAAATGTACATCTTGTGACCTCATAAAAAAATGCAAGAGTGTACCTCCAACATATAATTGGTATATATCGTTTTGGACGCAGCAGGTGAGACATGGCTCGCTAACTCGTCAAAGCAGCCACCGATCGTCGTACAAAGTCCATCGTAGACACCGTTCGGTGAGTTCATCGTCCCCGCTGTACCTCTCCCTATTTCCTATATTTCATTATATAATCGTGGGCATTTCTGCATCCTTTTTGATTCATTGATACATTGTGTTCGGACATTTGTGTATCTTTTAGTACAACAATATCATATAACAATATTTTCTGCATATTATTAAATTTGTCCTATAGAGAATTCATATAATGTAACGCTTAGATGTTAGAATATGTTTCATATTTTAATTTTATTAATTATTAACATTTAATTTTTATTTAAAAATTTTTCAGAAAAATTCGATTTTTTTATAAAAATTAATTTGATATTATAATCTTATAATACAAAAATATAATATTATATTAAAAAAAATTCTACTAATATAAGTTCTATAAAATGTAAAAAACCATTATAATATAAATTATAAATTATGATATTGTCTAAATATGAACGAAATAATATTTATTTAAATAGATTTATTAATATCATTGTAAAACATGTACATTTATTATTAAAAATATCAATTTGTGTTTTTCTTTTTGTAATTCAATTTAAATATATTTTGTAATTAGTATATATAACTATATTTTGCAATAATTATTTTATTTATTTATGCTAATATTTTATTTTATTTATGTGCATTATAATTATTTTGTGGTAAAAGATAGTTTTGGTAGTTAGATAATCAATTATTGTATAATTTCAGAGAGACGAAACTTCCAACACTTCTACACCTACGAAATTGTTGCCAATTGATCAAATTCTTTCTCATATTACGAGTACCACCTCTACGGATAAACAACAAAATGTACAAACACCTGATAGCCAGATGGGTCTTGAAAATACATCAGCTGAAGCATCCAGAAGATCATCTACATCCACACAAAATACAGATACATTAACGCCGACTAATTTACCAAGTGATCCTACTGATCCAACTCAAGAAACCATAGTTACTGTAACAACCACGGATACAAGTTTACAAGATATACATCACGTACTTAAAGATGAAACTGCTAAATCTTCTTTAACATACAGTCAAAGTCAAATACACGATTTGGCTATAAATCAAATAAGCGAAAAATTTAAAGAATCTGTTCAAGATATAATTGAACAAGAAAAGGAAATGAATAAAGAAACGCAATCTGATGTTTCATCTGTAGAAGTAGCTACATTAACTGCACCTCCAGCGCGAAAAATCTCTCGTTTTTTAGTTAGTCCTGTAGTTGAACAGAAAATAATTAAAAATGAAGAAGAAGGATCTAATAGTGTAGAAAATATAGATAAATCTAATATATTAGCAACACAATCAAATTCATTATCACAATCAAATACAATTGAAGAAGGACAAATAAAACACGATGATTTAGAAGTTAATGTTTTAGAAGCACAAGCTATAATTTCTGAAAAATATAATATCGAAAATATTACACAAAGTCCTCAATGTATCACAGAACAAGTGGAAAATGTTCAAATAATACAACCGGTAACAGTTAATTTTCAAAATGCTATACAAGGACAAACAATAACACCAATGTCACAAATACAGCAGAATGTTAATGCTGTACAATCTAGTCAACATAATGTAATCATTCAAGGATCACCAATACTGCAACAATCTACTCAACAAATGCAAACTGTACCCCAAAACTTAGCTATGTCGCAAAAAGATTTATCAACTCAAGTTTCATCAAGTGGAATCAATTTACAAGGACAATATCAAAATCAAGCTTTGCAATGTAATGTTTTATTACAGCAACAACAAATTACTGTACAACAAAATTTAACGCAAATGCATATTCAACCTGAAAATCAACATCAAGGGCAAATACAAACTCAGCGATCATTACAACAATTTCATTCTCAACCACAAATATCACAACAACATCAACAATATGTAATTCTTTCTGGAGCTATTCCACAATTACAACCAACTGCAATTATAGATGAAAGAAATCGTAGAATTTCTAATATATCAACAACATCAAATATGTCTACAGATTCACAAATTTCGGAAACTGCTAGTGTTACGGATGATAAGAAACAATCTATTGTTATACCTAATTCATCAATGCAACATGTACAATTTATTTCTCAACAAGATGGATCGAACATTACATCACATTCTGTTTTAGAACCAGTTCAACAGCTTCAAACAACTCCTCAAAATATAATAAATGTTCCAACAAATGCATCTGTACCTGTTTCAGTTCCTGTTCATCAAGTTGTTAGCGCAGAAGTTGCTCCTAAAGTTGTACTTAAAACAAAAGAAGTTTCATCAACACTTCCAGATTTAGCACAAAATCTAGCAAATATACTTTCGAATCCAAAATCAAAATCTGTAACTCCTCATTGTTTAACTACTCATGAATCAAACCAAACAGTAAATATCCCAGGAACTACAGTACTCGAATATAAACCTACTCTTCAATCTGAGCAATATTTTCAACCTATTCAACCAGAAACAAGTCAAATACAAATACAACCGCAATTATCGCATAATTATCAAACAAATATAACGCAACAAGGAATTTCACAAACATTTCAAATTGGACAGCAGACTCATCAAACTCAAATACCTTTACAACAAACAATGCAACTAAATGCAACTCATCAGATTGATCCTCAATTACAAATGGTACAACAAAATTTTCAAGGAGTAGCAGTTCATACATTAACTTCACAGAACAAATGGATTACTCCTGCAAATCAAACTGTTGTACAACAGAATGCATCGATTAGACATGTTCAACAGATTCAACCACAACTGCAACAAACTATTCCACAACATATTATACAAGATACTCAAAATATTGAGAATTCTACTGCTTCTGATCAATCTCAGTTTCATTTAAAGCTTCCCGATCAACAATTCTCTGGAAAAGTATCGGAAACCGAAACTCAAGAAATGATCAATTTAGTTGGGTATGTATAGAGTATGCATTAATATTCTATAATATATATATTTTTCTATATTTTATACAATAATGCATTTTATCTAATATTAGACGTACAAGTTCTGATTGTCCTTTACTATCGGAGAATGAAAACTCTAGCCATGATGTAACTCCTGAACATACAATTGTTGAATCTGTAGATTCGACCTTATTTACACAAAATCAAATATTGCAACAGCAGCAACAACAGCAACAACAACATCGAAAACTTAGTCAACAGAATTCTTTAGACAAAGTCTCAGACACAAGTACTGGAACTAGTGGGACAGGTCCACAAACAATAGCAGATCTTCATCAAAAACTTGTTCAATTAACAAGTCAACCGTCTGAAGCACTTAATGTAGGCACACCACCTTTAAGTTATCCAGCTACTCCTCATAATCATCAAATAATAGGTGGATATGATGCTTACATGCATTCTTTACAACAAAAACTTGTTAATATTGGCATGCCCATTTCAACAACACATAACATAGTAAGTAATTTTAAAAATATAAAAAATTAATAGAATGTAAATAATTCTAATATATCTAATATATCTAAAAATTTATTTTTTATATATATTAATTATTATATATTAATATATATTGATATAATTATTATATAATTTATTAAAACTATAAAAATTTAATTATATTCTTTTATGTATCGCATTAATAATAAAAAATATATAATAGGGTCCTTTATCACCTCAGACTACAATACAGTCTGCTACAACCTTGGCTGATTCAAATGTTACAACAAATGTGGAAAGTTCTGTTTTAACTCAAGAAAGCACACTTCATCAACTTGCACTTTCTCAAACTGTAAGTTAACAATATTATAT
>NW_006263353.1:1286891-1294010 GCF_000469605.1 Apis dorsata | reverse complement strand
TATTATATTTTATAATTCAAAAATTCTATTTTTAATTTTATAAAAAAAATATTAATATAAATTGTTATTATAATTAATATAATAATATAAATTATATTATATTAATATAATATAAGTAAAAATATATTTTATAAAAAAAATATTAATATAATTTGTTATTATAATTAATATAATAATATAAATTATATTATATTAATATAATATAACTAAAAATATTAAATCAGTATATAATATCAGTATATACATTTACAAAAAAAAATATACATTATACATTATTACAAAAAAAATATTAATACTATATTACATTATCCAATTGCTCTTCCACTATATTGAACAATTTTTTCTAAAATTATTAATCTAATCTAAAATTATTATCAATTTATTAATAAAATTTTTTCATAAAATCAAAAATAATGCAGACATTTGTGTTTTTTTTAAATGATTCATTTTTTTAATTATTCATTCTATATAATTATGTTTAAAAGTTAAAGTTAATAATACAAAAATATATAATTTTCTTATTTTATTCTTCAGCAAGTAGATTGTTCTCTCGATAGCCCAACACCAGGAGGTCCTGTAGGATCTGAAACTATGAGTCCCAGCAAAGAGAATATAAAAATTCGAACTCAAAGACCAGGATCTCGTCTTCAAGAATTGGAACAAGAATTAGCAAAAATTCATCATAGAGGCACAATTTTACCAACAGCTTCTCCACAACCTTTAACACCACCTGTTTCTGTTGTTAGTTCTATTCAGATGCAACCATCATTACAACATACTCAAACTTTATTAACTACTGTTCCACCTGTAACTGCTGTGCCTGTTGCTAATGTTATTTCCAATGTCATTACATCACGCTCCGATACAAATACTCCAATACAAATAGAATCTCAAGAAAATATTACTGAGGTTATTATAATATACTTATATATAGTAAATTTCAATATATATAATGAATATCATTAAAAAATAATTATTTAATTTTATAATAGAAAGTTAATACTACACAACCAGTTAGAAAAATATCAAGATTCGTAGTTTCCAAAGTCGCAGGTCCTCCTAATAATGTTGCTACATCAACTCAACATATTGATATATCAAAAAATCAAATAGAAGATTCAAAGATTTATCATGCAGATGATACACAGGGTAAGAAATTATAAAATCAATTGAAGAATCAAATATATTTAAAGATATTTAAAGATTAAATGTTTACAAATTACAGGAACATCAGTACAAATAATTCATAGTCGTGAGAATTCTCTTCCTCCTACGCAAGTTACTCAAGCTATTAATGCTCCTGTTATAGAAGTAAATATAAATTTTTTAATAAAAGTTATATTTTTTCAATTTCTTGAAATATTTTATTAATCAAATACATTATTAATCAAACATTATTAATCAAACATTATTAATCAAACATTATTGCTTATTATAGCAATCGGAAAAAGATGAACGATTCTGGACATTAACACCAAGTGAAGAATATCAATTACTTATAAAAAAGTAGGTTTATTTTTACAAAATTTAATATCATAATTTTATAACAATTAAAAATTAATTTTATTTTTATTCATACAGGCAAACTATGGAATTAGAAACATTACAAAAAAGACATAGGGAAGAATTAGAACGATTTCAACAACATCAATTGCAACTATTAATTCAACAACAACAGCAAGCAAGTGCACTTCATCAGCATCATCATCAACATCATCCAGTGCTTTATCATACTGTTGCTACTAATGTGGCAGGTTAGTAATTAGTTTTTATTTGGAATATTTGATATATTTGATATATTATATATTTGATATATTTCATTTTAATTATTATACTTTTTTCATAATCATATAACATTTTTTCCTAACAGGACAAAGTAGACTTTCAGGTACAGAAGAATATTTAATGTTTAATACAAATCCTCAAACTCCTTTGCAAAAAGTTCCAAATAATTATCCAGATACTGATGAAACATTACGATTAGCTATGCAAAAATTGAAGCAAACTCCTTTACAACTACAACCACAACAGGCAACTGGAATACCACATGCTTATGTTATTCCAATTCCAGTAGTGCCTTCTGAAACTATTCAAAACGTATCTACTCAGCAATCTAGTAGTTATACAAGTGAAATTGCAGAATCTCTTGACTCAGCGCATAATCCGGCAATTATAAATTCAGCGCAATATCAATTCACACCTATATTACCGGATGGAACAAATATCGCTGTATCTTCTACTGGATCGTTAGTTACACCTATACCAATATCAAGTTCAACAGGAAGCGGAAGTTATATCCAATATCATGAAAATCAAACATTACCAAATTTTCAAACATTTAGTTGTACATCACATGGTGGTTTCTTTTTACCAGCTGGCTATCGACTAATATATGCTCCTCCAGGTGGAACGTCTCAATCTCAGCCGGCTACTCCGGCTACTCCGCATATAGGGAATTCTCATGATGGTACACCGCCAACAGAATCTTTGCATACTGCAAATGTTGACAATTCAACAGCCCCTCCCTCCCATATTGATCAATAACCTAATCTTCAGCAAATTATTTTTCGATTTATTCATTTTCGTAATACATTCTTTATTTAAACGTGTTGCCCTTTATCCACTAGTATGAAAGTCATGCATTATTATGATTGTTATTTTATTATAGTTTTGCTAATACATACTACTATCCTTATCCTCATGGATATGTATGCAGGGAGATGCGAATGAAAGTATTTAGGATGTATTCGTTATTGTAACATCCGTATGTAATTTAAAATATTCTTGATGTCTTTGCGTGAGCATGATATTATTTGATATGTGCTTAGCAGCAAATATTAAAACACTCAATTCATACACAAAGAATATTTTGAATGAACGATTTAAAATTTTAGACAAAAAAAAAAAAGAAAGAAAAAGAAATAAAATATTGAAATTGAGAATAGAGGCCTTTACATGTACTGTGCTTATTCTTTATTGTAGTAAATATTCTTCTTTAGTAAAAATGCTTATTAAAAAACCTTTTCTGCTCTCAATTCATTAGCACAGTTCACATTAGTACAGGCCTCAGCTAGTCTTACAAATAATGGCATAGAGCCATTCTGCTCGATATATATGTATAATTGTTAATGTATACTGAATGCTTTGAAGAGAGAATGTATGTCATGTGTGCATGTATGAGATTGCAGAATTAAACAGAGAAGAAATTGATTAATATAGTCACTGTTATGCTTTAATGTATTTCTAGCGATTTTACCTACTTCAATTAAAAAAAAAAGTCATGTGTTACTAGTTAGCAGTCTCATATATCTTATCTAATATTATATCAACTATTATCTTTTAGATTCAATTGTCAATATTTTTATTACAGTATATTTAATTTATCAGTTTATTTTACTTATTGGCATTTCATTTATAGTACGTTTTGCACAATCCATTCCTTTATATATTTTAGAAATTTGATTTAGTACTTTAATTTCGGTAATCAAATCATATCTTTAAAAGAAATAATGATAATCATTACAAATATTGAGAATCTAATTTAAAAAAGAAAGCTCAATAGAAACATGACTTAGGTATGAAATTCATACATACATATTTTAACAATATATCAAAAATAATTTAATATTTGCATTATATCCCAAGAAATATATTTTAAATTTTTATCTGTGCTATCACATATTGCATACTGCAATATAGTTAAGAATAGCTTATTTGTATAATTACAAATATTATTGTTTATTAATGATTATAATGTTATTTTTATTTCGTTCTAATAATTGCAGTTTGTATCGCTTTTAATGTTGCGATTTACTACTGCTTTGAGCATGAATTTATTATTATCATTATTATCAGTATTAAAATTTTGAAAACTATTTTGAAATTAAACATGAAGTTTTTCTTGTAATCTCCAATTTATTGCTTAATCATGATATATATAATTTCACTCAATTGTTTTATACTTGTTTTATTTTTATGTTTTGTATTACAATTTTATTAATCTGTTCTTCAAAAAAGGAATTATTATTTAATCTGTAAATTCAGTTAATCCACCTAGTAATAAATTCATGTAATTGTTGAACGAAACATTATAATATAGATAATTGTATGTATTTCTCATGGAAATATATTGCAATTATTTTTATATAGTTACTTTTAAATAAAATTTATTAGATAATACTCAAAAAAAAATGCATAACATGTAATACTAAATGTATATATTATTCATTTACTGATAGGTGGATTGGCTTTCAATATAGCTCCTATATTTGTTAATAAAAACAGTATATAAAATTTCGAAAATAAATTATGTTTAAATATAATAATTTACAGTGATATAGTTTGGTAAAAATTGATTTCTAATTTTTCAAATTTATTCATTGAAATGAATAAAATAAGACAATAGAAATGAATATTATTTCATTAACAGCATTAAAATAGACTTTTTTTTTGCAGATATATTATATACAATATGATTTTAATTATATATAATTATTATAATAATTATATAATTGGAGTAAATTTTTGTAAAACATTTTTATTGTTTTACCAAAGAATACCAAACAGCACTGTTACATATGAAAAAATCAATAATATGAATTCATCATAATTCTTTTCTACCAATATGGCATCTAACTTGATGGAATTGAACTTAGTACATTCAGACGTAGGTATTACTATATATTTTTCAGAAAATATGACAAAAAAAAATAAGTATATCATATTTTGCTACATTTAAAAAAAATCACACAAAATCACACAAAATCTTAGTACATATTGATGGATCAGAATTTAATGAACTAATTTATTAAAATTATTTAATTTATTTAATAGATTCATATAATTAATTGCAAGTATATATAAACAATTTGTTGATTGTAAATACAACATATATATATATATGTATGTACATATGTATATACATACATACATATAAGTTGTATTACATATATATATATATTGTTTTAAGCACATAAATATATCATTTGATATTTTAGAAATGCAATTGTGAAAAACAGATGTTTGTTGTATTGTATAATAAAATATTTTACTTTATCAAACTTCAAATGAAAAAAAAAAGTCTTTATTTTGAATAATACAATTGATTAAAGTTATCTACATTTAAAATTTCTCTATATAAAAATTTTAAATTCATTGAGTAAAATATATAAAAAAAAAAAAAATTTTTAAAAAAAATAAAGTTTTAATTATTTTCTAAAATATCTTGTATTAATATTTAATTACTTTGCTTGTAATAAGAAATGTGAAAAATGTTTAGGAAAAAATAATTAAAGAGCTTTCCTATGCTAACTAGTATATAAGTTCATACATGCTTCAAAAATTTATGTAAGCTTATGTTATGTGGAATTCTATAAGAAATTTTGTAAAGACTGATTAGATATGCATCAACATTCAAAAAAATTACAAAAAATAACAAAATTAATTAAAATTCTTCGTTATAATGAAAAGAAGTTGTAATAGAGGTACATAGAAATTCTATTGTTATGAACTGTTGTTTTGCGATTTCAATTAATCAATTAATTAATTAATCAAACTGGAATAATTTAAATAATTGTGCTCAGAATATTATCTTCCATTCCTTACTTGAAAAATAATTACATCAAAATGTAGTTTATGATGTTAATTAACATTGTATATTTGTGAAATTTATGAATATATTATGTAGACAACAATACATAATTTTTTTAATTAGTATTGCATGTACTATAAATAATATTTTTCTATATTATATAATCATTTTAAAATATTACAATCTTTTTACATGTATATTGTTAAATACATTTATATCACTTGTTACATATAAAAATTTAAAAAAAATTTTTAAAATAATATATTTTTAATGATATAATATAATATTTTTAATAAATGTTCTGATACATATTTATGTATCATTATTATTATAAAAATTTATTTAATAATTATATTACAATAATATAATACATAAAAATAACTTATTATATATCATAAATGTAATTCAAAATTATTTTTATTATCAAAAAGGATTTGTTTATCATTTATTACTTTAATTTTATAAACATTGAATAGCCTGTAATTGAAATAAGATAAGTTATTAATAAAATAATTAATTTATAAAATAATTAAAATAGAATAAAATAATATTTTGATATTTGGTATAAAAGAATATATATAAAAATATAAATATGATTTGCTACAAAATTTATTAAAATTCTATTAATAACAATTTTATTAAAAATTGTTCGTTTTTAAAAAAGAAATTTATATACTATTTACAGAGCATTTCTTATCATAATAATGATAGAATTAATAATTTCTAAAAATATAAATTATGAATTTTTTCATTTTTCTATTTACTCATAAATTTCTAATCTAAACAATATTGAAATATTTTCATAATTTTTATTGTAAAATAATTAAGAATAATATATATTCTTAATAAGAATAATATATATACTATTATATTAATAAGAATAATATACTTACTATTTTTTGAATTTTAGAGTACTTATTTTTATGTCATTGTTTCCATACGACTTCGATGACGTGCATAAGTACCCATGCAGGCAAAAAATCCAATGATTCCAATAATTAATCCAAGAATCAATGCTATAGTATCTCCAAAATCAAAACCCGATGAAGCCATCGCAAAATCAAATGTTGTAAGAATAATAAATAAAAAATAAAACCACATTTTTACGAAATTTGAATGAATAACACAACACGTAAGCTTCACGATAATGGTTTTAATAAACACTGTATTTATATAATAAAATTCATATATATATATATATACTCTAATTATTTGAAATTTATTATAAAAGTGCTATTGTTATTTTTTAGTATTTTATATCATAAATAAAACATAAATTTTCATTTGATATAATATTATTTGGTATTATTTAATCATTTTCTTAATTTTAAAAATAATAAAATGATTTTATTCTTAATTTTACATAAAATTAATATACTATGAAAAAAAATTAAATCATTTATTAATAATATTATTCTATATAATTATCCAAATTATTATTCTTTGCTATTTCTATATTAAATTTTCTTTAATGCTAAAAATTAATTATTCAAAAGATATATAAATAATAAAAAAAAAGAAATATGTAT
>NW_006263353.1:1285424-1286671 GCF_000469605.1 Apis dorsata | reverse complement strand
TCGTATTTTAGAACATAAAGGTATTTTCTAAGTTATATATCAAATATAATTTATAATATCATAATTATATTAAATAATTTTCATATCAAAAATTATATATATTTTTTTTAATTTTTTATTTTTTGCTATATTTTTTTGATATATATATATATAAAATATTTTAAATATTTTTGAAAAAATAAATTCTTTTAAAAAATATTTTTTTATATAATAATTTTTTTAGAAAAAAATTTTCTAAAAAAATAATTTTCAATAAGTATTATGGAATAAACATATAACTTAAAAGAAAAACTATAAATTTTTAAAATTCTTAAAATTTAAATAAAATTTCTTAAATATCCATTCAGAGCAACTAACCAATCAAAAGAATTTCTGTTCGTAATGTTTAAACCAGTCTATTTACGAATGCAACTGACGCAACCTATTTTGACGAAGATAAAGATATATCTTTGGGATGTTTAAGGTGGCGTCACTTGCTTACTGAGGAAATATAGAGAGAAATATTACATTAACGCGTATCGACCGAGCAAAAACAATTTTTTCCCTCTTCGCTTAGATATTTCAACATTTTGACACAGGTAGAGTGAATAAAACTGTGTGCATATTTATTTATTTCTTAAATGAGATTTTTAACATTTTAATATATTAACATGTATCTTTTTAAAGAGATAATCATTGCCCTTTTTGTAGCCATTTTGCTATCCGTTGATAAATGCAAGACGCAAGACATTTTCGTACCGACTGGTGAACCGCGTATCTCTTGTCATATATAAAATACTAATCTCTATTCCAATACTTTGAATGATTTTCTTATGTACAAATTCTCTTTTTTTTTAAACATAATACTACTTCAAAGAATGTATACATCTAACAAGTATGTGCGTAATACATGCATGATACAGAATGTCTAAATGTCCGTGTAAATCAATTTAAAAACGAATAAATGTGAAGGACAATCGAATTATATTTTTTCTTTAATATATTGTTTTTATATTCCTTTATGTGATTAAAAATATATAATTATAAAAAATTTATAAGTATACTTTTTATATATAAGAAGAAATAATGAATAATAAAATATTTTTTCTATTTATAAGATTATATATTTACATACTTCTTAAAAAGATACATCTTAATTGTAGAAAATTATATAAATTAAATTTATACAGTTATTATAAAAAATTATATATATAATACAATCTTTTTCTTTAGTTTTTTATATAATTTTATTATATAAAATTAATAGA
>NW_006263353.1:1280538-1284440 GCF_000469605.1 Apis dorsata | reverse complement strand
ATATTTATATATAAGTAAAGTTCTATTAAAAATAATAAATAATATTTTTTTTTTAAAGATTTTGTAATATAATATTAATTTAATAAATATAATTTTATAATATTAATAAATATAATTTTATAATTTAATAAATATAAATAGTATATTTGTTTTTTTAAGCACTACTTTTTGGACAACATTTAAAAATACATATTATGGAATTGTCACATGAAATACTTGATACAATAGATATTAATGATGATAAAGACGTGATGGAAGTATTAAAACATGCCATCAATGGTGAAAGTGTTATAGTAGAATCAGAAGCTACAGAAGATTCTATAGGAACAGAAATAGAAGAAATTATAGAAATAATAGAAGAAATAGAAGAAGATAAAGAAGAAATATCACAAGATGAAATTACTTTTATTGAAAACAAAAATGCCAATATTAAAACAGAAATGGAAAGTTATGCTTTTGATGAAGACAATTCAATCTTCAAGACACAATCTGAGAAAGAATATGAAAAGAAAAATCAGTATAATAAACATAATAATAAACAACTTATAGCATATGATGTACATGAAGATTGGCAAGATGAAGATATGGAAGAAGAAGAATGTCAATTTGAATTAAACTTTGAACATAATTCAAATACATTAAATCATTGTACAGAATCTTTGCAAGGACAAAGAATATTGAGTTGTGATAAAAAATATGTAAATAATCAAACAATTTCTTTACCATTACAAACAAATAAATCAGAATTTAAGGATAATACAGAATCTTTGGATAGAATAGAAAAATGTAAATTAAATCAAGAATTTGAAAATAATATGAATGATGAAAATATTGATAATAATGTAAGTCATGAAATTGTGAAGAATGTTGAAAATAATTTATTATACACTGTACTTGGTACAAAAAAACAAAGTTCAATGAAAACGTTGCAACCAGATAAACTTTCAGATGCTCATTATATTAAGGTTTGTATTACTTAATTATAGTCATTATAATAATTACTATTTGTGAAAATAATAATTTTATTTTTAGATGGAACAATTAGATGAAAATACTATACCAATTGGAGGAACAATTTATTATGAAGCTGATAATATAGAAACATTATATGTTGCACAGACAGTAGATGATAATGAACAATATTCTTATGATACTGCAGTAATAGAAAATGAGGAACAAGTATGGGAAACAACTAATTCAGATTCTAATCAAAATCAAGAAAAAGAAAATTCTCAGGTATTAATATAAAATTAAACATTTAATTAAACTTTATATCCTGCTTTATTTTCTTTAATTTTAAATAATCAAATAAATTTTATCTTCAATTTTAGAATCAAATATTTTTACACGAAGATGAAGATGGTCAATTATACTATAAAGATGAAACTGGAACTTTACAACCAGTATATTTAACTGAAGATGGACATTATGCTATTGCAGAAAATAGTAATGATTCTGAAGGTAAAGAATCACAAATTAAATCTCAACAGAATGTTAGAAAAATGGAAGAAGAATCTTATTCTATACCAGATAATGAACTTAAATCTACTCATAACAATAAACAGGTATTTTTAATAATTTCTAAAATATATATATCAAAAGCATTTTTTTATTTTTGTTTTATTTTTTAGAATTCTATAATGTCTGCTGATCTTGATAATGAAGACAATACTGTAACTATATCTTTAATAATATCTGAGGATGAACATGGACAAAAAAGAACACAAGTGATTATACCAACAACAGATAATTTAAAATGTGATATTTGTAATAAAAACTTTAAAACATCACTTCAATTACTTCGACATAATAGACTGAAGCATGCTCGTGAAGAAGATATTACAACAAGAAATTTTCCATGTGATTTATGTCCTAAAAGGTTAATTTTTTACAACAATTATATTTATAAACAAATAATTAAATTTATATTTTTTTAAAATATAATTTTAAAGATAATTGTTTTATTTATATTTTAGATATCCAGATCAAAATTCTTTAGCTCGTCACAGAAAAACTCATACTGGTGATCGACCATTTCAATGCCTCGAATGTCATAAAAACTTTCCAACATCTACCGCTCTACGTCGTCATTTAACGCTTCATAATTCACAATCTCGACCTCTTCCATGCATTTACTGCGGTCGTCGTTTCGTAGATAAAGCTAGTCTGGTTAAACACGAGCAGTCGCATTTGGCTGGTGATCAGCGGACCCACACATGCGATGTATGTCATAAATCATTCTTACATGCAACTGATCTGAGTCTTCATAAAAAATATCATGATCCTGATAAGAAATTTGACTGTAATGTTTGTGGTCGAGAGTTCAACAGATTGAACAATTTGCAGAGACATATGATGGTACATCAACAAGTACGTATGATAAATACGATCTTAATGTTTAAATCATTCGATTTTCATAAGAAAAGAAAATATTTTCATATATCTTTTACCATTTCTTTCATATTTTCTGCAATTTGTACGTACTATTAAGGATATGCGTAAAATTAAGGAATTTATATAATAGTTTATCTTAAAAATAAAAAAAAACAATTTTCAAATTTTTTTAATTAAATTAAATTTTTTTTTATTCATAAATTTTAGCAAGGAGCAAACGAAGAAATACTTTCTTGCGATGTATGTGGTATCACGTATAAATTCATGAGTTCATTGACAAGGCATATGGTGACGACGCACATGAATCCAGAAAAATTAAGACAACAAGCAGAAGAACAACGAAGGAAGCGCGAAAATAATTATCGTCGTTATTTAGAAAATCGAAAAATTTATGAAACTCAACATTCAGGAGGATATGGAACCAAACGAAATTATCATAATACACGTATACTTAGTGGAAGTAATGATGAAGTAGCTTGATTTATATTTTTAAGTTACTATTTATAACTTCCCAAAAAAGAAAATGGTAAAACTATAGTTTTTCAAAATGAAAAGAAAAACAGAAATATAATAAATATTTGCGTATAATATAGAAATATTCCATTATCATTTTTTTTTGCTATGTATAATTACATAGATAAATATTAATTTAATAAATATAAGTCGTATAGTATTCGAAATATTCATGTATCCTTACAAAATTCAGATATATGCTTTATAGAAAAATATAGCATATGTATGTGTGTTTAAAATAGAATATGTACATACAAAACACTTCATTTTTATCATACACTAGGTATTTACACTGTAGATACTATTAATATTAGTAATGTTTCAATATATATATATATATATTTTATTGTAATTTTTATGTAATTATAGTTATATAGCGTAGGTAAGTAGAAAATATTGTACAAGAAAAGTAAAAATTTATAAATCAAATTTTCGTACAAATATCTTCATAAGAATTATAATTATTAACATAGAAAAATAAGTCAAAATAATTTTTTTAATTCAAATTTGTATAAAAATTATTAAAATGAGTAAGAGAATAATATTAAGGTTTTGATAATTATATTACTAATTATTCTCCTCTCATTGATTATACTAAAATTTAATTATTAATTTGAATGTAAAAATATATATACATATATATGTATATGTATTAATAAAAATTGAATATTATAAAATGAGAAATTTCTTTTAATATTGATTTTTTTTTTGTAATATAAATTTATAAATACACAATAATATATAGAGACATATATCATCTATTGTTAATATATTTTTTTCCCACCATATATAAGACTTCATCTGTGATGTAAGTATACCTGCACATATAGTAGTACTTAGTTTGCTGTCACATGATGAATATGAAGTGATTTGATAATAATGTATATATATATATATATATATACATATATATATACAATAATTATTAAATTAGTTTAGTTCGATCAGAAAGAACCTGTTTTAAAATAAAATAAGAAGTAATAATTATTAATAAT
>NW_006263353.1:1253685-1280059 GCF_000469605.1 Apis dorsata | reverse complement strand
AAATTATTTTTTTATCAATTATTATATAATATTTTTATCTATTTAATATATTATTTGTTTTAGATCTATTTATATATCAAAAAATAAAATATAACAAATTAATATTAAGTAATATTTTATTTTAAATATATTTTTTTTTATATAAAATTATAAATTATATAAAATTCATAAATTCCTTTTAATTATTATTAACATGGAAAAACATGATACACTTTTACAAATACATTTAGAAAGACCTATATATGAACAAGAAACTTTAAATGAAGATTATCATTATGAAAAACCAAAAACATTTGGTATGTAATAGATATTAAATTTTATTATTATTAATATAAATATCATATATAGAATGAAATTTGTTTATAGATTTTCATAATGCATTAAATGATTTAAAATATAAAAACTGGAAATCATGTTTTATATCTGCAATTCCATCAATATATTGGCTAAAAAATTACAATTGGAAAGAAAATTTAATGTCTGATATAATTTCTGGTTTAACTGTAGCAATTATGCATATTCCTCAAGGCATGGCTTATGCACTCTTAGGAAATGTACCTCCAGTAGTTGGTATATATATGGCATTCTTTCCTGTTTTAATATATTTTTTTTTTGGCACATCTAAACATGTATCTATGGGTAAGAAAAAATTTGTATTAAATTTTACAATACAATACAATAAAATAAAAAAAGGCATTTAGTATTTTATCAAGATCAAGTTTTTTTAGTATATTACATTTGATATGTATATACTTTGTAAAATACTACTTCTATTACAGAAAAACTTCTATTACAAATATCTCCTTTTAATAAGAACTTATTAGACAAACTAGAACAATGAAACATTATTGGCACTCATCAGGAACATTCGCTGTGGTTTGCTTGATGACTGGGAAAACAGTGACATCTTATTCAATATCGCACAATGAAATTACAACTTCAAATGTTACTGCTGCATTATCCAATTTGCCTGGGGAATATTTATATACACCAATACAAGTAGCAACAGCAGTTACACTCATGGTTGGAATATTTCAGGTAATATTTTATAGATTTATTTTATTACAATAAAATAATAATTTTTTTTTTTTAGATTATAATGTATATATTTCATTTGGGTATTATAAGTACATTGCTAAGTGATCCATTAGTGAATAGTTTTACAACTGGTGCAGCAGTTTGTGTTTTAATATCTCAAATTAAAGATTTATTAGGTTTGAAAATACCAAAACAAAAGGGATATTTTAAATTTATTTTTGTAAGTATAAAATTTAAAAAAATATAAATTAACTAAAGATATACAATTTAAATTAAATAATAAATTTATTTCAGACATTGATAGATATTTTAAAAGAAATACAAAATACAAATTTAACTGCTGTATTTATATCATTAATAACTATTGTTGGTCTTATAAGTAATAATGAATTTTTAAAGGTAATTTTTATTTATTAGAAAACTATTGTAAAAATCTTTATATAATTTAATAATCCTATCATATAATTTAAATAGCTATTTTAATTTTAGCCATGGATAAGTAAAAAATGTAGCATTCCAATTCCAATTGAGTTGATTGCAGTTGTGAGTGGTACTTTAATTTCAAAATATTTTTGTTTCTCTACTAAATATAATATTCAAGTTGTGGGCAATATTCCTACAGGGTATGTAAATTTAATTATTTTTCATAAATATAATTCAAGTTTTTTAATCTTTTTAATTAATAGATTACCAATTCCAACAATTCCAACATTTAATCTATTACATTTGGTAGCAATGGATAGTATTGCTATAACCATGGTATCTTATACTATTACTATATCAATGGCTTTAATATTTGCACAAAAACTTAATTATAAAATTAATTCAAATCAAGAACTTCTTGCTATGGTAATTATGATAAATTAATAAAATTATTTAATATTATTTTTAAAATATCATGTATATTTATAAAATATAATTTCAGGGTTTGAGTAATGTAGTAGGATCCTTTTTTTCATGTATGCCAGTATCAGCATCTTTAAGTAGATCATTAATTCAACAAACTGTTGGTGGTCGAACGCAAATAGCTAGTGTTATATCATGTACAGTATTACTTATAATTCTTTTATGGATTGGCCCATTTTTTGAACCTTTACCAAGATCTGTTCTTGCATCAATTATTATTGTAAGTATAAATGCTTTAAAATATTAATATTGTTATAATTATAAATTATATAAATAATTATATAATTATAAATTATTAAAATAATTATATATTTTTATATATAATTTTTATAATGAATATTACTTTATTAATATAATATATAAATCTTTTTTTAGGTAGCCTTAAAAGGAATGTTTCAACAAGCTAATCAACTTATAAAATTTTGGAAATTAAGTAAATGTGATGCATTGATTTGGATTTCAACTTTCTTGACAGTTGTAATAATAAGTATCGATATTGGTTTGCTAATTGGAATAATAATATCACTTGCAATTATTTTATTGCAAAGTGTTAGACCTTATATTTGTTTATTGGGATATATACCAAATACAGATTTATATTTGGATATGAGTAGATTTAAAGCAGTATTTATTATTTTTTATGACTAATAATATTTTTATAATAAAAAATCATGATTTTTTACATAAAATATTAATATATTTGAATTATTTTCAGGCAGTAGAAATTCCTGGAATAAAAATTTTTCATTATTGTGGAACTTTGAATTTTGCAAATATTAATCATTTTAAATCAGAATTATATAAATTAATTGGAATAAATCCAAAAAAAATTATAGAACATAAGATTAAGTTAAGAGAAAAAGGAATATATATGAATACAGAAGATTCAGAAGAAAAACAAGAATTACAATGTATAATAATGGATATGAGCGCATTAAGTTATATTGATTCTAGTGGTGTAATTACACTAAATTCAGTAATGAAAGAATTTCAACAAATTGATATACATTTTTATTTTGTAAGTTGTACAAGTCCTATTTTTGAAACAATCAAAAAATGTGATTTGTATTTACATGGAACACTTACATTTAAGATTTTTGCCACAATACAGGATGCCAAAACGTACTTAGAAAAAGAACTTTATTCAAGATAATATGTATAATTTATCTTTTTTTTGATATATTGATAAATTCTATATATTAATTAATATACTATTAATATTATTTAATATATTAAAAATTATATTATGTTTATAAATATATAATTAAATCAATTCATTAAATCAAATCAATTGATATTACAAAATTTGTGAAAAAATATATTTAAAACTATTTTTTGCTTTAATTTCTATACTATTATCTCTGTTATTAGAAAATTCAAACTATATATATTTTTAAAATTGTAAATACTTAAAATAGATAAATGATTCTTTCTTTCTATGTAATAAGCAAATATTTTTTTTGGTGTTGAAGAATTAGTACTTATTTGTTAATAACTTATTAATAGTTTATTTTAATTTTGTAAAAGATGTTGAAGTTTTTTTATGAAGACATATATGGCAATACCTTATGAAATTATGAAATTCTATCTTATTAAATATTATGTTTAAATATTAAATAAGTCTTATATAATTTTATTGAATTAATAAAGCCAAAGAACAAACATATTAAAATAAAAAAAAAATATATTTTTACATAAAAAACAAAAATATTTAGATTAAAATACATTTTTTTGATTATTACTTCATAATTATAGTTAATATATTTTATTTATATTATGTGTATATACAATTGCATTAAGCATAAATTGTATATACATATATACATATGTATACATACATATATATATATAAAATGTATATATATATATTTTTTTTCATAGATTATTTATCTTTATATAAGATTTGTATATAATTATATAGATTATATTTGAATGATTTTAATAAAATAAAAAATAATTAATGCATAATATTTTAGTGTAATTCTCTTAACATAAGGATATATAAGAAAAGGGATAATCAAAATCAAATATTAATTGAGCAATCACGAATCATTTATTTATGGTGATCGCTCTATATACAAAGTAACAGTTTTTGGTTACAATAGGTAACTCACTGTCACTGTATCGGATTTTTATAAATGTGCCATCTCTTTTATAATCTCAGCATTGATAGCAAATTACTATGATTCGTAGCACATTATTGTATCTAATTTATAGGCAGTGATGACCTGCACTGATATCAGTATTACAAATAAATACTTGACGTATAATAAAACATTGTTCGACAATGTACTGAAGAAATAATGTAATTTATCTATGTTCTTTTTCTCTAACTGTAATTGATTCAATTAAAAATATTGATGCTTGATAATTAAGCTAGTCCATATTTCTTCTTGAGAGATTCTGGCATTTCTGGTGGGGGTGGGCGGGGCATACGAAGCCATACTTTTACTGCATCGTAAATAAACCATTGTGCTGCTGTTAATGTACCAATCATAACAATTCGAGGACCAAGACCTTTCCATACTCCACCAAAACCAAGTTTCCTTAAAACATCAACAGCTGATGCTCCCTTTTCTTGATTCAATTTTGATACAACCTACAAATATTTGAAATATATATATATATATATTGCATTAACAATATTAAATGAATAAAATAAATAAAGTAGAAATAAATATGCATCATATAATACACTCACAGAATCAGCAGGATGAGATACAATTGCACAAAATACACCGGCAATATATCCTGCAGCAAAGGTAACAACCAACTGTTCACCTTTTGAACACTCTTGTCTTGGTTTAGGAACTACATATTTGTATAAAAGTTCAAGTGTACGTTCAAAACAAGCGAACTTCATCATTGTATATGGAATTTGACGAAGCCATAAAGGTACAAGTCCTTTATAGAACCCAGTAATGCCTTCTTCTGCATATATCTTTGGCATAGCTTCTCTTAAAGTATTTGCAAATCCTGGTGTAGTTTGAATTTTAACCTGCAAAAATAATAAACTTCATATATTATATACATAATACATATTTTAATTTTAATTTAATTTTTCACAATAATTGTTTAATAAAACTTGCAATAAATATAATATTGAACATGATGATGAGGCAAAAATGAGAATTAAAAGATAAAGAATAATGAAGAAAAACAAAAAAACAATTCTATCTTATTTATAAAACTAACTATAAAAATACATAATGTGAACATGGATTATTTTTATGTTATAAAAGACATAATATATTGATTTAATTCCTTTTCTTAAAAAAAATATTAAGAAAATTATATTAATTATTAAATATAAAAATAATTTATAATTACTTTAGCAGCTTCAAGAGGAGCTAAACCAATATCAGCAAAAAATTCTGCAGATGCTGAAGAAATTAAATACAAAGATGTCCTAAATTCATATGCCATTTCTTCTCCAGCAAGAGCCGAGTAATATACTTTAAAGACTTCATAAAGTCCAAATTTAAACATTCCTTGGATGGAATAACCAAAGAATGTTGGAGCCCATCCTTTAACCAAACCTCGAGTTCCATCTTCCGCCAAAGTTACCTAAATAATAAAATATTTGAAATTTTAGTTAGTTTTAATTATATATATTATTTATGCTATTAGTTATATTTATATTTTGTTCAAAATATAATTAAAAATAGATTGCTCACTCGGAATCCATTAAAAACTGATTTGTATTTTGCAGGATTTACTTGAATACGACATTTTACTAAATCCAAGGGAGTAACCAAAGTATGTGTAATACCACAAGACAAAATACCTCCCAAACCACATAGCATGAAGTACTTATTTGATCCAAATTCACAGCTATCTATACATAAAAAAGAATTTATAATCTATATATTAATTTATATAACATAAATACTACATATTAATACTAAATATCTCAAGTATATTTAAACAAACTATATTTAATGTTTAAACTATGTTTAAACATGAATGATAAATTTGTCAATAATTATTTATAAATATAATCCATTCATTAAAAATATTTTTCAAATGATTTTAATGAATAATTTTCAAAATAACATTTATAAACTGAATTTAATTTATTAGTCAATATATTATATCATATAACTTTTATTTAATAAACAATAAAAATTATCACTGATCAGCTGTTCAAAAGTGCGTGCAAAATTCGAATTTGGCAGAATTTCAAAATTATGAATGATATTATTTTGGCTTAACCTAATAATAAACTTTTCAAGTACAGTAGGATATCTTTAATTATTTCTCGGTTGCGGCCACTGTACTAATGCAGGCTATTATTTTTATTCAAATGTTAACCAAGGCTACGACGACGACATTCGCATGCGCAATTTTCGACAAAATGGCTACTTCTTATGCAATCCTTTATATTGCAAATCAAACATAAAAAATTCTTCATTGATCCATTTTAAAATATTTTGTATTAATAACTATACTAAAAATGCAATAACTTTATTGAAAAATACATTGAAACCAAATAAATACATATAAAATGGTATTCTTAGTACATAATTATATGCCATGCGGTCAAATCTATATTCGTTACATAATTTGATATAATTAAATTAAACAAATTATAATTATAATAAAATAATTATTTATCATGAAATTACAATTTTATTAATATTTAAATTTTTTAGAAAATAAATAATTTTTAACATTAATTTTTATAAATTAATCAAAATAATCAATTAATATTAATAAGATTATAAAAAATTACAAAGAATACTAGAAATAATATTTTAGATTATATAATATTCGAAAATTTTTTGAAATACGATTAATTTTTTTGATCAAAAAAAATTTTTTAATTATTTAAATAAATAATTAAAATATATTATAATCAATAATTTATATATAATATTGAATAATTTTTTTATAAAAAATCATGAATTAAAATCAATTAAATTAATTAAATTATATCAAATTACTTGCAAATTACTGACCGCCTGATGCGACAGAGGCAGCGGCAATGTGACGATTCTTAACCAGTGCTTGTGTTAGTTCATTTTGTCTCTGACATGTAGTTGTCACGAACGGTGTCCCAAATGGATTCATTTTAGCTGCATCCAATATTGAGGGCCACATTTTGTATCTATCACTTCACTTGCATCCACTACTAATTGATAACAATTTCTATACAATAATTATATTAGTTTAAGTTATTGGATACAAAAGTACGACTCTCGTCTCCGACTAATACGAAAAGAGTGATACAGACTTCAACGGTAACGAAATCCGTTTAGTAACTTAAATCATTGATTATTATACTGTAAGTAAGAAATCAAGTTTTTGCACAATAATGCTCTCTATTGAACACTATGTGAACTAAACAAAATTTCACTAAAAGTCAAACTTCAAAATATTCTGAAGCATCAATTCTATTTCAAATATATTTTTAATGATTATTACTTTACAATAAAAGTAAATATATATATATTATATATATTTTTTATAATAATTATAATACTTTTTAATAAAAGTAATTTATAATAAAAGAAAATAAATTACAAAATACATAAAAAATTATGTATACTTTTATTAATTTACAAACTTTAAGATATACAACAAACAAAATTCCAAAATTATTATTTCGTAATAAAACTAAAGCATGTGCTTCAAATGAATTAACAGATCTGGTAGATCCAGATATGGTAATAAATTATTATAAATATATTATGTTTTATGAAAATTGTACAGAAAAATAAAAATTTATATTATTTTTTGATACAGCCAATTTCGATTGAAAATCCATATAAAAAGAAGCAGCAATTATGTATTTTATGTAAATTAAACATCGAACCTGATTATAAAAATGTACGTTTATTATCTCAATTTCAAAGTCGTTATACAGGTAGAATTTATGAAAAACACATAACTGGATTGTGTGAATACAAACAGAAGAAAGTAGAACAAGAAATAATAAAAGCACAACATGCTGGTAATAATATTAGTTATATTTATTGTTTATATGTATTTTATAATATTTTATAATATTTCATTATTTTTATATTTTAGGTTTAATGGGTTATATGACTAAGGATCCTAAATTTTGCAATGATCCAATGTTATTTGATCCTAATTTTCCATTTAAAGCACATAAGTATTAAATATGAAATACAAATTAAATTAAATATATATATATATAAATATATATGTATTATAAAAATATAAAAACAAGTAAAATAATATTATATATTATGTTTTCTTTGATATTTATTCAATTAATAAAATGTATCATCATCAATAGAGAAACAAACTATATCAGGATTAATATTAAATAAAGATAAAATTTCAGATAATTTTACTGGTTGATCATTTTTTTCTTGTAAACATTTCTGATAATCAATAAGAGCATTCTGACAACATGTTGTCCATTTTTTTATAACACTTTCTAAATTTTCAGCTTTGTTCTTTAATTATAAATATTTAAATTATTAATATTTAATATAATAAATAAATTTTAAATATAATTAATATTATCTTTTACCTTTTTCTTATATAATAATGTAGTTTTTAAAATTTTAATAGATTCTTCTTTTTCTTGTATTTTTTTCTTTAATAATTCCAAGTCTATTTGATACAATTTATTTTTTATTTTAATATCTGTTTGTTTATTATTATTTTCTTTATTTATACATAATTTTTTAGGAGAAGGTGTTTTTTGATAAATTAGTCTTTTTGCTATGGATACTTTTCTAATAATGAAAATTTTTTAATAATGAAATATTATTATTAATGAGATTATTCTCAAATTTAAAAAATGTAAATGTAATAATTTTTCTTTTTATTATAATTATACTTACAATGGTGTTTCATATGTGGTTAATTTTGAGATATTTATATTATCACTACTTTGGGGTGTACTAAATGGAGAACGAAAAGGTTTATTTACACCTTTTCCATTTTTAAATGGCTTAGCATTCATACTCCTGAAAATAATATACTTAATTAATATAAATAATGCTACTTACTTTTTATATAATAAATAATTCAATTAAATATTATTTTATATTAAATATTATTATTTCTATTATAAAAATATATTTTTCTTTATAATTATATTTAATTAAATAATAATTTTATGAAGTATTTTATTAAGTAACTTCAGATTATTTAATATCAATAATATATCAATATTTTATACGATTTTTATCTATTATATTACATTTTATACGATTTTACTTCTTTTTTAAAGAAAACATGTTTTGATGAATGTTATCATTTTATCTTATTCTAAATGTAGTATAGCTAATTTATAATATTTTCTTAAATATAAAAATAACATTCTTAAGTTGCAATATTTATATATCAACATAATAATTATAAATATATTAAATATAAATTTAAAACAAATAATTAGAAATTTTGAATTATAATTTAACATGAATTTAATATATGATGTTTTTAATATTAAGTTTCCACTCTACGTTTATATAGCTCATTGTTATACTTCATTGTACTCTAACCTCTATAAGCGTGAGACGCCGACTAAATACAATTGTTTAGTACACAAAAAGTACTATTAAATATAATATAATAATTATACCATTATTTTTAAAAATTATTTGAGTAAGTTTATTTAGTTTTATTATTATATCGATTTTATATTGTATAGAATTTATATAATTATAATAATTTCTAATTATTAATATTTATTTATGAAGATGTTAAAAGTATTTTTTATATTAAAAAATTTTTTCATTTACAATAGCAATGGATATTAGGCCAAATAATACAATTTATATTAATAATTTAAACGAAAAAATAAAAAAGGATGAATTAAAAAAATCCTTATATGCAATTTTTTCTCAATTTGGTCAAATATTGGATATTGTAGCTCTAAAAACATTAAAGATGCGTGGACAAGCATTTGTTATTTTTAAGGAAATTGCTAGTGCCACAAATGCTTTACGATCAATGCAAGGATTCCCATTTTATGACAAACCAATGGTGAATGTTAATCATAAAATAACTTTTTATTAATTAAGTAATAAAACGTTATATTGTTATAATTAATTTTATTTTAGAGGATACAATATGCAAAAACAGACAGTGATATTATTGCAAAAATGAAAGGCACATATGCAGAACGGCCTAAAAAACCAAAACGAGTTGTACCTGCAGCTGATGAAGAAGCTAAACGTGCTAAGAAACGTGCTAAAGAACAAGCTAAACATTCACAGCAAATTGGTTATCATACTGGTGTACAACAACATCCAGGTTTAGTCAATACAGCTGTACCTGAACAACCACCAAATCAAATTCTATTCCTAACAAATCTACCAGATGAAACCAGTGAAATGATGTTATCAATGCTTTTTAATCAGTTTCCTGGTTTTAAAGAAGTACGTTTAGTACCAAATAGACATGACATTGCATTTGTTGAATTTGAGAATGAAGTACAATCAGGAGCTGCAAAAGATGCTTTACAAGGATTTAAAATTACACCTTCTCATGCAATGAAAATATCATTTGCAAAAAAATAAAGTAATAGTATGGTTTGTATAAAAATATTGTTAACAAATGGAAAAATGTGTGCGTGTTGAAATAATCTTATTTAGAAATTTATAAAAATACAAAATACAAATGTAATTAAAAATTTTTCGGACGAAAATTTATAAATATAAGTTAAAAATATGCTATATAAATTCAAGAATCACATGTGTACAAAATTTTACATAATGTATACATATAAATCAAACTTCTCACTGTAAATAGTAATTAAAAAAATATATATCATTTTTTCAGCAATACTTTAGTTACATAAAATTACTTTTAATTTAATTTGATAATAATTTAAAAACCTATAAAAATTTATTTTTCCATATAATATAAATTAATTTAAAAAATTACTATAATAATTTAAATTTTTAGTTTCTATCTTGCATATTAATTATTAATTTTCACTTAATTTTTTTTTATATTAAAATTATTAAAAATATGTATAATTAGCATTATTAAAAAATATACATAATTAATATTATTGAAAATATTTTAAAATATAAAAATAAAAATTACATATTTTTAAAAATATAGATAAATATTAATGTTATAATGTATTGTAAAAAAATTTTTAAGTAATAATTTTCTCAAATATAAAAAAATTTATATATAATAATTTTATGATTGTATCTATAAATTAATAATAATTTAAATTAAGATACGAAATTAATATACACAATATTCTTTTATTGTATATTGTAATTATATTCCCGCCAAATAACAGATCTTATAACTTTCATAAATATTATTATTCATATAAATTTTTTGATATTTTATAAAAGAAGAAAATAATTAATAAGTTTTTAACATTAAAAAATTCTTTTTATAATAAATAATAAGAAATTAAGATAAATACGATTTATGAAAAATTGTGACTTTAAGTAGTATCATAACATTTTGGCGGGAATCAGTTGGCGTGTTGTGTAAAGAGTGGGGGAATGCTTCTTGAGATAGAGAACGAATCGGAGTACAGTGTATCATCTCGATCAGGTCAGTCGCGTCTCGCTATTCGCGCAGTGAATTGTGAGTTGTTGCGTTACAAGGTGCTTTCAGAGTTTGCTTCGTGCAGTCGACGCGCGCGATAGTATTAAAAGGACGCTGAGAAAAGAAAAATTAGATAACTTGCGTTCTGGACATTCATAAAAGAATATTAAACATTTTAATATATAACGTATATAGAAAAGCACTTAGTCCCATTTTCTTACAGTACGACGCGCGCGCCGACTGAACGATTGCCTTTGTCTTCATATACACGAGAAATTTTGAGGTGAGTGCTTGTCAATGACTTTTTCTCCAGTAAATATTAGTCTTTCGAATGGTATACGTATTCATTGTGTTGAAAGATTAAGAAACTCATAAATGATTTTTTCAACGATTTTTTAGTCAATCTTTTACGCGGAACCAATTATTACTTACAGAGATATTTATTCATTTTCTTATAAAGAAATTGGTGATGGACGCTACCACGACTCTGGTGTTGCCATGATTTGTCGATCATGGCGTCCCTAGCAGCCAAGTGACGCTATTGTATGTGTTCCAAATAGCGGTTTTCCATACAGTTATTTTTTCTTCATATAAAAAAATATTAAAAATTGTCACTTCCGTTATTATTGTGTAACTTGTCCAAAATTATATATATGAAGAAATTAATAATATATAGGTTGTTTAATATATTTGAAAATGGCGGGCGCGGACATTTCAGAAAGCTCTCATTTATTGTTGTAAATAATTTTTTTTTCTAAATTAATAATGATAATAATTTATTATTATTATTATTATTCTTTTGTAAGAAAAAATTACTTTTAATTTATGTATGAAATTATTAAAATATTAGATATAATTAATTTCGCATAATTATTTTATTCGGTTACAATTAACCGGTTACAAAACCGCCACCTAATGATGTTCGATATGAATGTATTAGGCGCGTAATTTGTTAAACTTTACTATTGCTCATTTTTTACTTATTTATAGTAAAATCTATATATACATGGTTATCAAATTGCTGTTTGAATTAAAAAATTTTGAATTAAATAAATTTTATGAGAAATTTTAAAAATCGATAATTATACAAAACTTTCTATATTTCCCTATATGGAACTTTTTATATTTTCAATATAAAATTTTTGAATATTTTATTTCAAAGTGTGTGGTAACATAATATTAAATTTTATGATAAAATATAAATATAAATATTACATATTTATTTGTAAAAAATATATGTATATAATAAATTAAGAGTACAGAGCCTTTTGACGTAAATTCGTTTTCGTTCATCTTTGTATTTTCCTTCGAAATTAATCTATCAAATTTTGCATTAAAAGTTAATAATTATAAAATTACTACACACATATATATAACTAAAAACTTTTGAATTAATGTTTATATTGTAAACAAAATTTTTAATTATACAGTGATATAAAGAATTAAAAATGTCAGACGACAATTCGCCTGTTGTCGAGGAACAAAAGAAGAAACGAGGTAGACCAGCAAAAACAGATAAGAATACTGTTAAAGAACCAAAAAAGAGAGGCAGACCTGCCGCAGATAAAAATAATGCAGTACGCACTGCAAAATCAGATAATGAAGATGATACATCGCCTGTACCTGTTAAAAAAGGAAGAGGGCGACCAAAAGGTTCTCATAAAAAAAAGGTATGCATATTTTTCTTTTAAATTAAATTATTCATATAAATAGTATTATGGAACTCATAATAATGTTATCTGAGACAATCATTTATAAAAATTGTTAATAAATGTTATCACTTTTTTTATTATATTTTAATTTTAGAAAGTATTAAAAAAGAAGTTTTATTTATTTTTTTTATAATAGATAAAAAGTTAAAAAATATGTTATTATAGCAAGGTTCACCTAAAGGAAACCCTTCAGGACGAGGTCGTGGTAGACCTAAAAAGAAAGAAGAGAAATTAGAAAGTACTGGAGAAGAAGAAGATGAACAGGAAGAAGAGGAAGAAGAGGAGGAAGATAATTAAATGTAAAAAAATAAATTCAATGTATGAGAATTATTCTTTGAAAGTTTTTAAAAAACTGATAAATTTAAAACTTATAAGTTTGCTTTTTATATCATAATCTGCAAATTGAAATAGTAAAGTGGTAACACATTAGTTTAAAAAAAACTGCTCAAATTCCAAGGAAGTTATATGAAAAATATAATTTGTGATATGTTTGCAAAAAAAATGCACTGCAACATGGGTTGAGAATATGTAAAGCACTTTGTAGTATTTACCTTATATGTTTTTATTATAATTACTATTAATATAATAATTATTATTAGTATTATTTTTATTTGTATTATTATCATAATCATTATGTTTTAAGTATTAAAATAAAATGTACAAGTATTTTAATGAAAAAAATTTTAAACTAAAAATTCAGATCTCATAAACTAACTTGGAATTAAGATGAAGACTTTATCTAACTTTAAGGTGGATGGTGTATAATTACATCATATATTTGTTACCTTCTTTGCTCCTATGTATATGTATTATAATTCTTAAAATCTAAAACTTCATACAAATTTAATGCTGTACTGTAATACTTCTTGTGTAAGTATATCATGTACAAGAAATGTTCTTTTTTAATTACACTTAAACAAGTGAACATTAACATTTTTGAAACAAGCATATGTGTGAATGTCAAATTTGTATTGAAATAAATAAACTTATAAAATGATTCTCTTATTAATTGTTATATGACATAAACATATACCTGCGATATATTTTCTACACCAAAATTGTTATACTTTTAAAATTTTTATACATTATTGCTAAAAAGATATTTTGCATGAAAGACAAATACATTTTGAAATTTCTTAATTTTTCAATATTACTTAATAAACAGTTAGAGAAAAGAAAATTAACATTATAATGTATAGATTTATGTATAATTATTAATTAATAGAAACAAAATTGTTGGTAACATTTGGAAATATATTTGTTTCTTTATGTTGAACATTAAATATCTATTTTTTTCTTATTCATTAGAATCTTTCATATTAAAAATAAATAGAATAAAATTTAAATTTCTCATTATAATATTAAAATTTTTGACAATCTACATTTTATTTTATTAACACTTATATTTTTAGGAAAGGATATAAAAAAAAAATATACATAAGTAAGGTTTAAGCATATAGGAAAAATTGTACATTTGAAAAACTGTTATAAACAGAATACAATGAATATAAATAATAAAATAAAAAACTGTTATAAACAAAATACAATGAATATAAATAATAAAATAAAAAACTGTTATAAACAGAATACAATGAATATAAATAATAAAATAAAAACTGTTATAAACAGAACACAATGATTATAAATGACAAAATGAAGTCTCCATCATTTTTGTTTTTTTACTTCTCTATTATGAAATTATTAAATTAAGCATAAATTCATTTTATGGATATTATATTAAAATAAATAAAATAAATCCTAATCCATTATCACAATTCTAGAAATATATTTAAACTCTAATGTTTAAATTTTTTTGAAATATTTTTTCATATATAAAATTTATGAATTTGAATTTTATCTTTTAAATTGAAAGATATGTACAAACTATTTCATTAAATAAATAGAAATCTACTAAATGTGATTTTTAATCTAAGACAATTGTAAGTAATACAAAGTTTTTAAACTATTATAAATGCTTTGTCAATGATTTCCAAAGAGTTCAGCATTTTCTTCTGTATCCATAGATTGATATCCTTGCTGTAATGTAAAATATTTTAATTTTAATAAAATATTTATTAATTTGAACATTATAATTCTTACACATACACGTCTCTGATGATTATTGTAACATTCTTCTAATAATTCAGTTTCCCAATCATCTTCTTCTTCTTCACCAGGATCAAAATTATACATTGGCATAAGTCTGTGTCTTAAACGTTCCAATTTTCTTTTCCTTGATATAATTATTACCTTTAAAACCATAATATATTATTAAAATATTTGCATTTTGTTAAATATTACAAAATAAATAAATATTTAATAGTAAAAGATTTTACTTTTAGGATTTTACTAATAGGAGAAGCTACAAACTAACAAAACTTTAAATATAATATTACAACATTAATTTGCCAATAAACTATATTACAAAAAGGTAATAATACCTAAAGTAGAAATATTTATCCAAGTATTATAATTTGATGAATATTTTTTATTTTATTTTTTTGTTTCTGCAAATAGAAGTTAAAAGAAGATTATAATTTAAATACAAAAGTGATATCGCTACCCATACCACAGCTGATAATATAATAACAAAGACCACTACACCAAGTGGTACAAAAATGTATTCTATTCCATCTGGAGGTCCAAATTCATCAAAAATTTCTGTTGTTGTAGATACATATATATTGGTACTTGAAGCTTCAAAGGAAATTACTGTACTATTGGGCAATGACGTTATGGCCTTAGAAACATTCCATAATTGAATATTTCCATTTTCTTCTGTAGAATTCATATATGTTTCAGATATTTCATTTGATGCATTTGTCATTGTATTAGTATAATTTTGAACATTATCAAGCAACATGCCAGATGTTATTGAATTTGTAACACTTGTATTCATTTCATTCATTGTTATTAATTAGAAAACAACATTTGACTTTTCATGAGAATAATTCTATATATATTTTAAAAAATTCATTAATATGTACATTATTTATGTTAGAAATTAAACTTTTTTAAAATATACAATGATATACAATTTGATTCTATTATCACTTGTCTATTTTGTTATACAAAAAACGATAAATAAGAAGCATAACAATAAATACGTTATTATCAATACATTAATATATCATTATATGAAACACTATGGTTCTATATGCTTTAAATGGACATGTACGAGTATATCACTTTATCTCACATATTTGTAATTATGAATTATAAATTGTCTAAAATAAAAACCATATTTATCGATTTGAGTTCGTAAATGAATAAATAATACATCTTGATGATGATCGTATTATAATATTTATAAAATAATGTAATAAAAAATTTGCTCCATTGAAATGTCGCAATTTAATTTTTGTGCACGTTTTTTTAAAATTTTTTTATTTATTAAGAATTTATTGATTATTTGCAACACACTGATAAAAATATTAAAATATTTAAAAAATACAACATATTTTCATTTTTTTTATAATTGAATTGTTGAAATAAATATTTTTCATTCGATTTATTAATTTTGCAAATAGACCATAGTTTAATTAGGGACATGATATTCATTCTTTACACAAAGAGAAATTTGATTATGTCTTTCTTTTTAGTTTTAACATTTCATTTTAATATCGCAATGCGGCTTTTTCACATAAATGCACTATATATGAAACATATATTAAACTATCGAACTATTCTGAACTGAAACGTATTATTTATCGATTTCTTATCGAGATATTTTTTATATCGATTTTAATATCTAATTAGGTTTGAATAAAAATAAAAAAAGATTAATAAAAATATTAATACATATTATATACTTTTTAAATTATTTGTTAATGTGTTTATTATAACACATAATGTTACATTGAGAAATATCAATTTTTATCTTTTAAATTGAAAATAAATTAATAATTTATATTCACATAATTCTTAATAAATAAGAATATTATTTTATATAAGATATACAGTATATTTATTATAAAATTTATTATATAATTATTTATTTTAAATTCGTAAATAGTTTATATAAATATTATTTTGTACAAAAAATATAAAAAATATATAAAAAATAATTAGAATTATTTTTAAATTTAACTATACGCAAAAAAAATTGCATTTTTATTAAATATATTAATAAAAAATAAATAAGTAGATGAAATATAATTAATCAATAACAATTTTGTTATTTGCTAAAAATATGTACATTTTAATAAAATTAAATTATGTCATTGAAATATAAATTTAATTTCTTAGTTTTAATCATCTAAATTTATTATTGATGTTTAATTATTGAAATAAATTCTTTTTTAACTTTTTTTTAATTAGTTATTTTTAAATTCTATTTTCATATTTAAATTTCGATTTATTATAATGAATAAAAATATTTTTAATACATTTAAATAATTC
This sequence comes from Apis dorsata, assembly GCF_000469605.1. Lineage (NCBI taxonomy): Eukaryota > Metazoa > Arthropoda > Insecta > Hymenoptera > Apidae > Apis > Apis dorsata. The sequence continues at coordinate 1,262,498 of NW_006263353.1, read as the reverse complement.
ACAAATGATACTACAATATTTATTTAGAAAAATATATTTTTGGGAAATTACATAAAATAATTGTGTTTTTACATATGAAATTCATAAATTTCTTTCTTTATTAATTTACCAATAGTATGAATTATTTAAAAAAGTTCAACAATATTTTTTTATATAAGTACTATCTTATAATAATAACAAAAATATTTAACACTTTTTGTACTAAAAAAACAGATCTGTAGTGAAACATGTATTTTACAACAAACATAAGTTTGCAAGATAAAAAAAGAATAAAAATTATAAATATATAACAAGGAAAAGTATTAATAAAAATTATTTTACTAATATTCGAAAATCTTGCATTCAATATAGAAAATAGGAAATTTCAAAACAAATTATAATACATAAGTTTTTTAGATATAGACATTGAAAAAAAATCAGTATTTTAGTTTCTCTGTTCAAATGTAATTAAAAAAAAAGTTGAATTTTTCACACAATCATTATAATAAATAGTTTTCATTGTTTTAAGTGTTCAAAATATATTACAACTTTTATAGTGCTTATACTATAAAATCATTTGTATTTGCATTTCCTAAATCTTAATTATATTAAGTTTTGTTAAAGTTTTGTTACCATATATCTGCATTTTGTTTCATATTTTACAATTGTTTTTTTCATTAATTTGTTTTTAACAAGTAAGAGAACTGCGCGAAACAAGATATCAGTCATTATTAGTAAATAAAATGATATTTGTAATTTTATATTCATTTTTTATACAATAAAGTTACTACATAAATTACATTATTTAAATAAATCATTCACAAAAGAAAAAATAACAAGTGTAAATAGTTATGTTATTTGTTACTTTGTATCACTGAAATTTTTTATGAATGATTGAAATATTTTAAATATTGAGCTTAATATACAATACAAAGTTAATTATATTTTTCATAAATTCAAATTTACGAAAGTGTAAAAAGTTTTATTTAATTAAACTTTTGAATTTATTGTTAGTAATCTTAATTATCGCATATTGTATTTTATTGTGAATTTATTAAATATTTATAAATTTTTTTTAAAATTCTTGATTAATTACAATAAATTAGAAGGAAAATCTTGTGTTGTTCATTTTCATTGTTTCCAGCAGTTCTTTTATAGTATAAATCTACCGATACACAAAGATTTAGGAATCTTTTTAAGTCTTGATAAAGGTACATAAGATGAAATCCAACACAATATTATAAATCCATTGCATAATTAAAAAGCTATCACCTGCGACGGATTTGTACAATCTCCTATTGTCATTCTGTACATAGCCATTTCTGTTATTCCATGATAATGAACAAAAGCTGCTGCAATTACTAACACATGGAAGATTTGATGACTCTGAAACTGAATAATATGATAATTTAAACATTTTTCAATAATTTAAATTATACATTTCAGAAATATAAAAATATTTACCCAAATATCAAACTTGCCAGGGAAAAATCGTTCAGGTACTCTTAATGCATAAAACATTGCACCTAAGATATATAAACATCCCATTAATATTAACCATCCAAGAGATGCTTGACTAATTGCTTTAAACCAACCCTCTGCAATAGCATAATGAACTGCTGGTATTACCTAAAAAAAAATATATAATATCTCAATAATTATGTATTATTTAACACAATCTATTCTTCTTCTTAAAATTTTAATGTTTTTTGATACAAGATTATATAATATAAGTATTATATATTATATAATATAAGATCATATAATATAATATAATATAGTATAATATAATATAGTATGATATAACTTACCCCACTAAGACCAAATCCCATAAAAACACCTGCTCTTAATGGTCTATAACTTGGTTCACCAAATCGTTCCCAGAACGATACAACTATACTTGTTACACCAAGTATTACAACCACTGATAAATAAATAAGTTTAGGTTGATAATCACAGTAAAAACCATAGTAAAGCCATGGTACAAAACTACCCATAATTAACATAGCTATTCCACAATAATCTAATTTTGAAAATAATTTTCCAACACATTCGCTATGGCAGTGTACAGTATGAAAGGCAAATGACATTCCTAAACATATAATAGCACCAGCAAAAAAGGTACCAAATACCAATTTTTCTTCCAATTGTATTTCTATAGGAGGTTGTGTTATGAAGAATATAGCTATACCAATAAATGCCATGCATCCTATAAAAAGAATAAAATATTAATCTGTTAAAAAAATGCTAAAAAAAAAAAAAAATATCATTAAAAATAAAAATTAAATTTCACCAAGTAAATGAGTCCAAATATTTCCAGTTTCTGTATGAATACGAAATATACTTTTGAAACAAGCATAAAAAGATGGTAAAGGTGGCCTATGGCCAGCATGTAAGAAATCATTATCTTGTAACCATTTTGGAAGATTTCTGAAATGACATTGCTTCCATGATGCTTCCCAAACCTTAAAAGAATAATAGTATATAATAATAATAAAAAAATAATCAGTAATACCTTGAAAAATAATTTCTTAATTTATAAAATAAAAATATAAATATATTTTTTTATTTATATTAATTATATATTTTATAATTACCTTACGAACAAATTCCTCTGCTTGTTCTGCAGCATTATGAGCTAATGCACCAAGATCAATTTCATCACTTAACACACCAGCTTTTAATACTTCTGTCATCTATAATATATATATATTAAAATATGTAATATGATCATATTTATATTAATTAATGCATAATAATTTATTATTAAAATACAAAATAAAATATAATAAAATAAAATAAAGTAAAATAAATAGAATAAAATATGAAAAGTATAAATAAGTATAAATATGCAATATGTATAAAATAATTTATTGTTGAAGTAAAAATATAAAATAACTATTAATAATAATTAGAATTATAATACCTCGCAATCCAAAAGATGATCATCTTCAGGAGTGGAAGGTAATGGACAACCAACTCCATCTTCTTCTTCTGCTAAACAACTTGCATCATCATCTTCTAATAATTCCTTAACCTCATGTAAACCTGGTACTTCGCTATTTAATAATACACGCTCACTCCATGGAATTCTATGTCGAATTTCTGTTTCTGATACTGCATTATCATCTTTCCTTTTGTCTTCCACAATGACATCTTCGTATTGTGACATATTGTGGAATTATAATTATTAATTTCTAAAATGTATCAAATTATTTTAAAATAAAAATATTATAATTTAATATTAATATATATGTTTTTCTTTTAATGTAAATAGTATAATGTAATAGAAAAATATTAAAAATAATAAAAAATTAATATCAAATATTAATGATACAATATTAAATAAAGATTTGTTGTTATTGTTGATGTTAATTAAAATTTTCTCGATAATAAATAAATATAATTCAATTTAATTGTAAGAACCAATTTAAAATAAAATGAGAGAAATAATACGATAATAAAATATTTAAATTAGCAATGTTCATGAAAATAAAAAGTTTTGTCGAGCGTTGTATTATCTAATTACAATATCATTTTTTTAAAATAATAAGATTTTAGATAAGTCACGATTCTTTATTATAATGGATTATATTAAATTTATACATACAATTATTACGAAAATTAGCGATAATTTAATTAATACGCAAAAGTTGTCTTTGAATGGAATTAGAAATTACATTGAATATATCATTAACAGTTTTATATATATATATATATATATATATATATAATCATATAATAGCACTAAAACATATTTTAAAATCTTAGTTTTATAAAAACAAGAAAAACTAAAATCAAATAATTTAATGAGGATAATTAACCGATCGAATACAAGATTGTATTTAATACATACATTATATGATAATTCTTTCAATTATTACATTGACACCGTAAATATTAAAAATTTTGCAATAGTAAACAAACGAAAATAATTCAAAACATATTTTTAAAAGATGAAAATGATTCTATACAAGTACTTACTAATTTTAGTTGTTCATTGCTACGACTATAGTCGAAAACACCCGAGTACTAGACACCACGTGTCAACATTTATGTGTTAATTATCAGTAATGATATCTACTTTGTGTCATAATTTGTTATCCATTAAAATATAAATTTTATAACTATATCAAAATGTATATTAAAAGCTGATCAAATGTTAATTTAATTTATATTATTTTATGATATAATATGATTTAATTAAAATAATATAAAGAAAATATTTATTGTAATATATAAATTTATTTTTATAATATAAAAATGGAATTAGAAATTATATCGAATATATTTTTGCATATTTTAAATTAAAAGTAATAAAATTTTTAATTTATAAATATTTAAATATTTTTCATTATAAATACAATAAATTATGCAAAATATATGAAAAAATAGTAATATATAATTTTTAACTTTTAATTTAGATTTTTATATATAATTAAAATAAAAAATATGAATACGAATGTGTAAAATAGAAAATGTGTCATATATATTATAAAAATAATTTATTTTTTAGATTATATTATTGGCATTAAATTAAAAAATAAAAAATAAAAAATTTTGATTGTGAAAATAAAATTATAGATTATAAAAACACTTGCTGAATGATGCAGATACTTAAACAATATGATTACTAAATATAAAGTAATAATTGCAATTGTAAATTGTAAAATTTTTATACAATAATTCTTTAAGATAACCTAGAATATTGATAAAATTAAGACTAATGAAATATATGTTATCTCATAATTGTAATCTATTTAACAAAAATTTATGAATTTAAATTATTTAAATCAAAATAGTTTATATATTATACTTATGTTATAAAAAATGTTATTTATTTAAAATATTAAATTATTATAATATATTAAAAGTATACAAATATAGTATAAAAATTAGGATGATTTAGAAAAAAAATTTTAATTTAAAAAGAATTATTAATTATTCAATATTATGTGTTTTAATTTTTATATAATATAATATAATTTAATTTATTATTTATTATTGTTTATTATTAGGATATATTAAATTTTATTAATTAAAAAAGAATGTTGAAATAAATATTTCAAAAAATGATTCTAGAAACTGGAATATTATCAAAATTTTTATATATTGCAATTGTAGTTGCAACATATTGGTAAGTTGAAATAAATTAGTTTTTTTAATGAGATATTTTATTAGATTTTTGATAATAAAAACTAATAGTCTATTTTTTATTAACATATATAATTCATAATTTTTAGGATAATTTCTATATTAACAGTATTTATAAATAAAGTTCTTTTATCCAGTCATACTATAAATTTGGATGCACCTCTTTTTATAACATGGTGTCAATGCATAATATCTTTAAATATTTGTGTAATTCTTAGTAATTTATCAAAATGGTTTCCAAGATATATTAAATTTCCTAGTGGAAATCCATATACTAAAGAAACTCTTAAGAAGGTAAATTAAAATTTTATAAGAATATAAATATGCTATTGTTTTTTATTAATAATTATATTTTTATTATTTTTATATATTTATATATTTACAGGTACTTCCATTGTCTCTTCTTTTTATTGGAATGATTGCAACAAACAATTTGTGTTTAAAATATGTTGATGTTGCATTTTATTATATAGGACGTTCATTAACAACTGTATTTAATGTTATTTTTACATATTTTATGTTAGGTAAGAATCTCTTAAACATTAAAAAAATATATGTGCGTTTATGTATACATTTATGTAATAATTTATTATAATTTTACAGATCAAAAAACTTCTACAAATTGTATTGCATGTTGTGCATTTATTGTTATTGGATTTTGGCTTGGTGTAGATCAAGAACATGTTGCTGGTTCTTTATCTGTTCTAGGAACAATTTTTGGTGTATTAGGATCATTAACTCTTTCTTTGTATTCTATTCATATGAAACAAGTCCTTTCTACATTAAATCAAGATATTTGGTTACTCTCTTATTGTAATAATGCATATAGTATCATTATATTTCTTCCATTAATAATACTTAATGGAGAACATATTACAGTATACAATTATGATAAAATTGGATCTTTTTATTTTTGGTTAGTTATGATTATTGGTGGTATTTGTGGATTTGCTATTGGTTATGCTACAGCACTTCAAATAAAAGTTACATCTCCTTTAACTCACAATATTAGTGGAACTGCTAAAGCTTGTGTACAAACAATTTTAGCAACTTATTGGTTTAATGAAAAAAAATCATTTATGTGGTGGATAAGTAATTTTATTGTGCTTAGTGCTAGTGCAATATATGCTAAATTAAGACAACTTGATTTAAGTAAAAAATATAAAGAAGAAAAACAACAATTGCAAGTATGCAAAATGTAAATGAAATAAACATATTTCAATATATTAGAAAACTTACACACACACACACACACACACATACACATACAATAAATATATCAAAATTATATTAATTATAATTAATTATATTAAACATTTCATATTCAAATCAAAATATAAATAAATAATATAAATAATATAAAAAAAATATAAATAAATATATTAAAATTTTATTGTTTTAATTGTTTTTTGTATATATATATTAATTTATATTTTAATTGTTTTTTGTATATTATATTGTTTTTTATATAAATATAAATTTATATATAATTTTATATATTTTATATATATAAATAAAATTAGAATTAATTATTTAAATAAAAAAACAGTATTAATTATTCATCATTTTCTTTATTTTAGAAAAGTTCATTCAATTATAGTTTATTAAGATTTGTTAAAAATCTTATTTTATGATTATTTTTAATATATATAAATATATATAATAAAAAAAGAAATAATATATTTAATAAAAAAAAGATAAAAATAAATAATTTATTAAAATCTTGATGCAAGACCACCTCCACGACTATCTGAATGACTTGACATTAGATCTTTTCTTTTTATGATTGCATTTACGCTTTTTACTATATCAGTATCCAAATATGATATTGGTACTATTAAATTTAGTTGATTTTGTATTAATATATTTACAGAGTGTTTTTGATTATTTTCTATAGCAAGACCATTTGATGAAAAATAATATCTAAAATCATAAAATTTTTATTTAAGAATTAATATTATAATATATTATATTATAATATTATTAATATATTAATTTAATATTATAAAAAATAAAATCTATTTTATACCTTGGATATTCAATAGCTTCAGAAATATTTAATTGACGAATTATAATACTATACAATAATTGTCCAATAATTGATATATCATCAGTTCCAAATACTCCTCGTAATCCACATAACGCTCTTTCATTATGAAAAATTATTGGAACAAGCACAGATAAAGTATTATTGGTATCTGTTTTATCTAATAAAAAACCTGCATTTGACATATATCCGAGACCAAATGGAGCACTAAGTCCACTATAATTATATAATTATACAATTAATTATACAAATTATAAATTATAAAGATAAAATATAAAGATAATAGAATTTAGATAATATAATATTTTTATAACAAAAATTGTCTCTAAATATTGAAATAAAGAAAATTAAAGAAAATTTGGAAAATAAATATAAAAACGAAATTTTTCTTAAGAAAATAATATAAGAAAACACATTATAAAATAAAAAAATAAATTTTGAATTTGAAAAAAATTTTATCGAAAAAATTGAATTAGTATCTAAAAAACAATCTCAATGGAACTTAATTTTAAGTAATTCTGATAATAATTAGATTATAGTTATCTATTTTTTTACTTTAAATTATTATATATATATATAATAAAAAATTTGTTTTTGTTATTTTAAAATAAAATAAAATATATTTTCTATTATATTAAAAAAAAAACTATTTTTTACTTCTAATTTTTATACTTTTAGTTTCATATAATATGTTATAAGAAATCCTATTAAATTATTATGATACATTTAATATGATACTAACGTTATAATACAAACATAAGTATCTTCCCAATCCATTGCAATAACTCCAGTATATTTTTCTTTTTCAGCTAAAATTATTATTCTATATGAAATCAATATTAATAAAATTATATTAATTAATAAATTATTAATTAGTAATATATTAATTAATAAATTATATTAATAAAATTTTTTAATAAAATTAATAAAATTTATATTATAAAATGAAAATAAGAAGATATAACAAACCATATTGTTTTAATTGAAATGGAAATGAAACAACATTTATTAATGTTTTAGCTACTTGTATCTCTGTTTGTATTGTAGATGCATTGTCAGCTGATATTTTAAGATTTTCCAGTGCAATAATCATTGATTTTAATAATGAAATATGTGGAGGATAATATACTGCATGTTTATAAAAACTAGATTTTTTTGCTACATATATATCAGGTTCATATTTTACCAATTGCGGAAGTAATTTTGAAAGTTTAACTTTGTCATGTAGTAATTTCTGTGAAAAAGTTCCATTATATAATACTAAAAACAAAACAAATAAGTAATTAAAAGATATTGATAAAAAAATTTTAAATTATTAATAATTATAATAAAAATAATACCATTAGTTCCTTTCAATGCTACAGCATTTAATATGTTACTAAGATCAGGTAACTTTAATATATCTCCTGCACTAATATGTCCATATAAAATCTCATAATTGATGTTTTTTGATACTTCAGTAGCTAATTCCTTTGATACAACAAATCCTCTTTTTGCTAAAGATACAGAAGGTTCAACAATTTCATTCCATAATAATTTACCTTTTAATTTATGTGCATATTCTAATCCTCGTAATACTGCAGGTATACGTATTCCACTTTGTTCAAAATTGCCTAATAAATAGTTCAAATAA
>NW_006263353.1:1250573-1253463 GCF_000469605.1 Apis dorsata | reverse complement strand
TATATATATATATATATATATATGTATATATGTATATATACACGTACCTTCAATTGTATTATTGACAAAATCAATAATAATTGGTTCTATTTGTTCTTTATGATTATATATCATTATGTAACCACCACTAAAATAATAATTATAAATTACAATAAATATTTTGTACATATAAAGATATACATATAACTTACCCACCGAGACCAGTTTTATGTGGAGCTACTACTGTCATACAAATAGTCGCTGCAATAGCTGCATCTATTGCATTACCATTTTTTCGTAATATCTTAGTTCCAATTTGTGAACAATTTGTATAATCTGTTGCAACTGCACCATGAATACCAACTTTATTCTAATATGAAACAATTCAATTTTGTGATATTTATTAATTTCCTATTTAATATCTTTATTTTTAAATTAGTTTGAATACCTGTGGACCTCCTTCAGCATATAATATTTGTAAAATTAATGTTGTTGTAATAGAAATGGTTAAAATAGTAAAACAACTTATAATGAATTTTAAACCATCTCCACAATATATACTTAAACTATATTTATAATTTCTATTTTTTGTTAAAGGACATTCTTCTGTAGAACCTTATAAAATAATAATAATAATAATAATAATAAAAATAAAAAATTTTTTATTTTTATAATAATAATAAATAAACAAATAAAAAAATTTGATATATGATAAAATGAATTATAATATATAATATACAATATATTAGTATATTAAATGATAAAATATTTTTTTTGTAATATATTTCTGTATATTTTAAGATATAATATATTTTTAAGAAAATATTTAATTTTAATCATCACTACAAAGCAGATAGGTTAAAAAAGAGATTTACTAAGAACAACTGCCATTTAGTTAAGAAAATATTTAAAATATCTTTAAAATATTAAGCTATGTAAATATAAATGCAATAATCAAAATAATAACCATATCTTGTATTTTAAACATATTTCAAAAAATATTTATAACAATTAGAAATTTTAATTACTTGTAAGTAAATATTAAATATTATAAGGTTATATTTAAACAAAATTTTGATTTTGATTATATATAATCAAAATAGAAAACAAGTATCAAAAAATACTTACGAGAATTATTGTAACGCATTGTAAATATATGAATTAATCAAAATAAAAAGAATTAAGGATTATAAAATTATTTAATAGTATGCAGCTTGTATTATATTAAACAGTATGTATATATATACATACATATATATTTCTCTGTAACTGTAAATTTAATTTATTTTTTATTTTAAGATTAATAACATATTATTAAATATTATAAAATTTCAAAACAGTTATTTATTTTACAGTTATTTATATGAATTTTATATTATTATTCTATTTTTAAAATTATATATATTGCTTTAAAAATTGTGTTTAATATCTATTTTATAATAAAAAATCAAATAGAATATATATAAAAGATTTTTTATATACAATTATTTTACTATAATGCTAAAATAATATATCTGAAAGATTAAATATAAATTATATTTTATATTTTTACTTTGAAATAAGATTTAGAAAATAAATCAAAATGTCAATTGATATAATAGAAATGTTAAAAGAACCAAAAATGACAAAAGTATGTGCACCAATGGTTAGATATAGTAAGTAAGTATGCTAATAAAATTATACTTATAATAATTTTTAAAGATATAACATTAAATTAAAATATTTTTTAATAGATTACAGTTCAGAACTTTAGTAAGACAATATGATTGTGATATATGTTTTACACCTATGATCTTAGCTGACTCATTTATACAATCTGAAAAAGCCAGAAATAATGAATTTTCAACTAATAATGCAGATAAACCATTAATTGTTCAATTTGCTGCTAAAAATGTATATGATTTTCTTAATGCTGCAGAATTAGTTGCTCCGTGAGTTTTTTAACATATTAAATCCATTTTTTAATAGTTAAGATATAAATTTTTATATTTGTAATAAATTATTATTTTTTACAGATATTGTAGTGGAGTTGATCTTAATTGTGGTTGTCCTCAACGTTGGGCATTAAAAGAAGGATATGGAGCTGATTTGCTTAAGAAACCAGATTTTGTAAAAGACTTAATATATCAAGTGAGAAATCGTATTCCACATCCTTTCACTGTATCTGTGAAAATTAGATTATTGAAGGACATTCATAAAACTATCAATTTCTGTAGAATTCTTGAGAAAGCTGGTGCTTCATTTCTTACTATCCATGCTAGGACTCCCGAAATGAGATGTGAACCAATCAATCTAGATAATTTAAAACTAATAAGAGATAGTGTAAAATTACCTCTCATTGCTAATGGAGATGTAAAAAATTTAGAAAATGCAGAAAATTTATATAGAGAAAGTAATTGTGATGCAATAATGTCTGCAAGAGGAATTCTAACAAATCCAGCTCTTTTTTCTGGATATTCAGTAACACCTCTTAATTGTGTGCAGGATTGGCTTGATATTACATCAACTATACCAACACCATTTACATGTTTTCATCATCATCTTGTATTTATGTTAGAAAAAATACTTCCTAAAAAAAGTCGAATGTTTTTTAACAATTTACACAATAAAACATCTGTATTAGAATTCTTGAAAGATACTTATGGTTTAAAACCTAATATTAATCCTAAATTATTTGAACTTACAAAATGCACTTTTAATATTGCAAATATGAAATATAATAAATATATTACAAATGATGATGATGATTTAAATATAAACTTTTTAGGAAATATATTTACAGAAATATAATTTTATTCATTTATTCTTTAAAATGAAAAATAAATATCTTTATATTGCTATAGTATTGTCATGAATATTTTATGTATATTTTTTATATATAAATAAATTAATAATGTGATTATGAAATAAA
>NW_006263353.1:1242643-1250013 GCF_000469605.1 Apis dorsata | reverse complement strand
TTTTGATCGAAATTTAAATGCAATAATACAATATTAGTTTCTACTTATGAACGATAGGTGGCTAGATTCTAAATACATATAGTAAATTTATCACTTTTATAACCGCGAAACTTCTAAAAATATTTACTTATTTGCTATTATTTATTTTTTTATATAAAGTTAAAAAATTTAATATATAACATATGAAAAATAATGAATTTTTTTTACGTTATTATAAAATAAATTATTTTAAAATTTAGAAATGAGATATATTTTAATTCAGAATGGTAATTTTATAAATTGGCTAAAAATTTCTTTTAATTAATATTGAAATTATTGAAATTGCTTTAAATTTTTAATTTTTTTTTTTAATTATATATATTATAATTAATAATCATAAAATTTCAATAATCGTTTTAATAACATAACCATTATATTCTTATTACTTTAATTTTTATAAATATGTTTATCTTTATCATTATTATTATAAAATTTAATTTTATGACATAAAACTTTAATTTTATATTTATTTTACCTAAGATTCGTTCTTTGGCTCCCAGTAAAAGAGGTAAACGTCCATTATTATCCGATATATCCAACAATTTGACATTGTCTCCAGTTGTATCATCAGTTCATCAAGTAAAAAAAAAAATTTGCTGCAATGTCAAAAATGTAGAAATACCAGAATATAAAGCAGTTATTCTTTCAGCTAATGATGTACAAGTTACTCAAGAAGTAATTTCTGAACATGTAGGTATTATACTAAATAATAAGTCATTATATTTAACAAATATAATATAGTAATGTAGTATAAGTAGTAATTATAATTTGATTTATAGGAACAACGGATGAAAAAAATTCTTAATAAACCATTTAAAATACCAATTCCTGGTTATCAATTATCAGGTCGTGCATTGGGAATACGTTTATCTGGTCCTCGTAGACCTTTACATGATCCTGATGAAGCTAATGCACTTATTGTTTATTCACCTTCTGAATTATCTGAACATGAAAAATTAAAAATTGATTTGTTTGTATAAAATATTTTATTTATCTTTTAGTTATTAAATTTTATTGAAAATTTTTTATAATATATTTATATTTTAGATCTAAACAACTTGTACATGTAGTAGTAGATCCTCTATTATGTAATATTTTAAGACCTCATCAGCGAGAAGGTGTAAAATTTATGTATGAATGTGTAACAGGAAAACGGATTGAAGGTGCTTATGGATGTATTATGGCAGATGAAATGGGTCTTGGAAAAACTTTACAATGTATAACATTGTTGTGGACTTTATTAAAACAAGGTAAATTAATATTGTGTTTTGTATAATGTATAAAATTAAGATAATATTAGATAATATTATTTTGAAGGACCTGAAGCTAAACCACTTATAGACAAAGCTATTATTGTTGCTCCAAGTTCATTAGTTAAAAATTGGTATAATGAAATCTTTAAATGGTTGAAAAATAGAATTCAGCCACTAGCTATTGATGGTGGAAATAAAGCAGATATTGATACAAAACTTATTGGATTTATGAAAACTTATGGTCGTAAATGTGTAAATCCTATACTAATAATTAGTTATGAAACTTTTCGTTTACATGCACATATTCTTCATCAAGATGAAGTAGGACTCATATTATGTGATGAAGGTCATCGTCTAAAAAATTCTGAAAATCAAACATATCAAGCACTTATTAATTTAAAGGCTAAAAGAAGAGTATTACTCAGTGGAACACCTATTCAGAACGATCTCTTAGAATATTTTTCTCTTGTGCATTTTGTTAATCAAGGATTATTAGGAACAGCACAAGTATGTGAATTAATATTTTTGAAAGATTCAAAAGATTTTTCAAATATTTTTATATAAAAATAATACTTTTATTTCTAAGGAATTTCGAAAAAAATTCGAAATACCAATTTTACGTGGTCAAGATGCTGCTGCAACAGATGCAGAACATAAACTTGCTCAAGAACGTTTAAAAGAATTAATAACCATTGTGAATAAGTGTCTCATTAGACGTACTAGTGCATTACTTTCAAAATATTTACCTTTAAAATATGAATTAGTGGTGTGTATAAAAATGGGAAAAGTACAGACTGATCTTTATAAAAATTTTATACAAAGTGATAGTATTAAAAAATCAATGGAAGGTTTGTTATTGTAAAATTATTATTTCAAATAATTTTAAATTCTTAAAAAAAGTTTGTCTTTAAATAATATAACATTTTTTAAAATTTTTTTAAAATTTTCTTCTTTTCTAAATATATTCTTTATTTGTTTATCATAGAAAATCCTGATAATTGTAAAAAAGGAAAAAGAGAAAGTCTTTCTACACTTTCAGCAATTACACTTTTGAAAAAATTGTGTAATCATCCTGATTTAATATATGAAAAAATATTAGAAAAATCTGATGGATTTGAAAATGCTGCAAAATTAATGCCATCAAATTATAGCACAAAGTATGTAATTTTTTAATTTATTATATATATATATATATTATATATTATAATTATTTTTATCTTTATAATTTTTTATTTATTTCTAGAGAAATTCTACCAGAATTATCTGGAAAATTAATGGTATTAGATTGTCTTTTGGCATCTATTAAAACAACAACAAATGATAAAATTGTATTGGTATCTAATTATACACAAACTCTTGATCTGTTTGAGAAATTATGTTATAAACGTTGTTATAATTATGTTCGATTAGATGGCACTATGACTATCAAAAAAAGATCAAAAGTGGTAGAAAGATTTAATGATTCAAATAGCAATGATTTTATTTTCATGCTCAGTTCTAAAGCTGGAGGTTGTGGATTAAATCTTATAGGTGCAAATCGTCTTGTCATGTTCGATCCTGATTGGAATCCCGCAAATGATGATCAAGCTATGGCCAGAGTTTGGAGAGATGGTCAGAAAAAACCTTGTTTTGTATATCGATTTCTTTGTGTATGTAAAAAGTGTCATTATTTCTTATAAATTATTTCTTATAAATTGATATTCCCTGTATTATTACTTAAATATGTTATAGACTGGTACTATCGAAGAAAAAATTTTTCAAAGACAAGCACATAAAAAAGCATTAAGTTCAACAGTTGTAGATCAAGAAGAAGATGTTGCAAGACATTTTACCTTAAATGATTTAAGAGATTTATTTAAATTAGAGGAAAATACTATATCAGATACTCACGATAAGTAAGCTTACGATTATTACTTTTATCATAAGAAAAATCATTAAAATAATGTTTATTGTCATTTTTTAGATTTAAATGTAAAAGATGTATTAATGGTATAGAAGTAAAAGGGCCACCGGAGCAATCAGATTGTAATTCAGATTTATCAGATTGGAGACACGTTCATAATCCGCGAAATTTACCAGATATACCATTACGGCAATGCTGGTTAAGCGGAATTTCATTTGTTTTCTATCATCGATCGCACGAACAAATTAAATAAAATTATAATTTTTATGAATATTTGCATATAACATAATTAAGAGAATAACATTTTTTATACTGCTACTTTTTATAAAAGTTATTACATTCATTTAAGTTTGTATACATTCATTAACAAAATATATATATATGTTTAATGATAAAAATTAATGTTTATATTGAGATTATGTACAAATAAATAATTATAATATTATTATAAATATTGTATGAAATAGAAAAAAAAATAATTTAATAATATAAAATTCGTATAATTAATAAATATGTAAAATAAATGTGTTTATGAAAATTCATTATATTAAAATTTATAAATATATATAATATTATATAATATTTGATATTTAGCATTTGATATTTAGCATTTCAGTTATTAATATAATAGTCAAAATATGATTTTATTTTTATTTTTTTATTCAATTAATATATATTTAATATTTAATTCTAAGAGCTATTTTATTTATAGTTTATAATATTTAATTATTCAAATTAAGAATTATTTAAATTAAAAATATAAATTATGATCAGTAAACATATGAAACATAAGAAGTCTAAATATCAATCGTATATCAATTGAAAATATAATCTTTTTAAATAATTATATTTTCTATATATTTTTGTTTTAAAATGAAAAAATTTATAAAATGTTAATAATAATTAAATATGAAAATTAAGACATAATGTTTTTAATATGAGTAATATATCTATAAGTTTGCTTTCAGATAAGTTGTGCGTAGAAAATCAAGGGTCAACGAAGGCTTTAGGAATTTGCTCCACATAACATAAGCAATAAAGAAAAGTGGGGAAGCAAAAGGAAATTAGAGTGGGGGAATACAAATAATGGAAGAGAGAGCACGTGATCATTGAATACGGTTTCTGATTGGTGAAAAGGAATCAGCGCTGCTTTCCCTCCCAGCTCGGTACCGTTCGCTCGCCCTTCTTCCGAGGTTTCGTGCAGCTGCCCGCTCAGAATAGTTCCAGATGTGGCCATGTTTAGTTTGATCTTTGAAGTTTTCGCTCATCGTCTCATAACTGATACATTTTTATACGATTTGCTGACATAGTAATACGCTCTGTCCGACCATCGTACTTTTCGCTTGCCTGCGACTAGTCTCGTTCATAACACATGTTCTTCTTTGCTGAGATAAATATCTAACGCGGAAGTACACGAAAGACGTAAACGCTGTCATCCATTCAGGAGAGACACGAATCGCGTCGAGTCCGTGCATTTAATTTTTTTAAAAATTCTATCGTCAATAACAGACGCGCGTCTGATTAACTCGCAGTTGTTTTTATTGGCAAAAAGCGAGATCAATCGTCGCTCCCTTTCTCTCTCTCTCTCCCAATAAATATTCAATCAAAAAAAGCACTATTATCAGATTACGGGACGGGAATCGTCAAAGTGGAAACTACGCCTTTATATATTCTACGAAACTTCGAGTCGTATTTTGGGGAAAACGCTTTTTCCTTTTCATCTTACGGATTAAAAATACACACTCGTATTTCTTTCTGAGCGCTGTTCTTATTTTAGCACTTTTTTTTTGTTACATTACGATCATTTAGAAAAAGAATTTAAGACGCCTACAAGCTTATCATTGGTCAGCCATATGCCACGTCAAGCCAAAATGACGTTGCAGTGGTAAGATCGCGTCATTTAACGAAATTTATAGCCAAGGAAAGAAAAGCCACAGTGAAATCTATTCTTCACCGAATCTAAAGTGCAATAATATCCCGGATAAAGCAAAGAATAAAAGAAATTTTATTTACAAAGTAGCCTGTTGTGTTCAGGCGAGAAGAATATTCGAGAGAAAAGGACAGACGTAACAAAGGCCGATAAAGACAGAAAACGTTAATAAAAACTGATATATTTGGTTGTACGCGCACGCGCGCAAGAGAGAAAGAGAAACGGAGAGACATACGAAATATATTCTCTAGGGCTAATTAGTGTCCAATAACGAGTATTTCAAAATTTCAAATGCTAGAATTCAGGCACGCGATTATTTTGCAAGCAAAGAGCCATCGAGTGTGGTCGCGTCAATCGATCGAATGATCATCGTCGGGCCACAGTGCTATATCATACGGTACAAAACACGATCGATCGGGACAAAACAATGGCATTAGAGAGTGTTTCCGCGGCTGAGACTCTAATCCAAAGGTTTGCCTCCACATTTTTTATTCACCAACAAAACAGTCGAAATTTTATGACTGTTCGTACCACTCACGTTACACGTTGATCCCCTCTCCGGAAGCTCCGTGCTGTCCCCCGCTTTCGTTTGGTATATACCATTGGCATATACCACTGTGAGAAAAAATAAACTCATTACTCTGTTCAGATATACATAACTTATTTTTTTTCTCTCGTGTCTCTTTTTATGGTTCTTCATTGCTCTTAAACTATCTATTGTGGTATTATAAGATCGTTATTGAATATCAAATACTTTGGCATCATTCGTAAGGCCAAGGTCATTTTTATGATGAAAAAATTGTTTGAGATATTCAAATATAAAATAATAAAAAAATTGATTTAAATTTTTTATATTTACAAAATAAAAAATATTCTGTATAATAGATATTAATTATTTATGTAGATAAACGATTTAGATAAAATTTAAAATAGATACAAAAGTTCAAATTTTATAATTCATGAATATAAATATTGTTATTTATATTTCCATATTATATCTATAACAATTAAAATCTAATAATATATATTTTTACGAGCATTGAAGAATTAAAAATAAAATATTGATATAAAATTATTTCGGAAATCAAAGATTATGTAAGGAAAAAATATGCACGTGATCTTCAGGGAGAAAGAGGTATACATAATATATTTTCCGGTTCGAATACGAAATATTTATGAGCACATGTGAGACTAAATTCAAACACAGCGTACATATAGATGTGCGTCATGTATATACATATTTTAAATATGCATACACATGTGTATTCTATATACATGTGTACTTAATACACGTGAATGAACGAGACAAACGAGGTCTACACGCGAAGAAATTCTGACACAATATCGAAAAATGTTACATGCACTGTTGGCAATGCTGTAACGATGACTATGAGATATGCTGAAAAATGTGATGTTATATATTGATTTCTGATATTCATGCTATTACATTGATAATGAATTATGATAATGATAATGATGCTAATAATGAACACAATTTGTGGGTAAGGAAATTCCAATTTACTATTTTCCTTCGTGATATGAAAATGATGCGTTTAGTGTGCTAAGTTAACAACCTTTAGCATTTATAATTTGCAAATTACTCAATTTCTCATTATATTCGTATATTTATTTTAAATATGAATATGCTTAATTTAATATGGGATTTTCTTTCTCTACATAGTACTTTAATGTTTTCATATATTATAATTTAACATACAAATTATTATACGTATTTAAAAATATACTCTTTTTCTAATAAATCGCAGATAGCAGCCATTAAAGAAACGATTTTTTTTTATTTTTTAATCATATGTTACGTTAACTATATATTCCAAAGTTGCATCAATCGATGCTTGCGATATTACAACGTATCGTTAGTCAACTCCCAAAGCAGCTAATGTTTTCAGGTCAACTAGTAGCGGAAGCTTCTTTCAGCTATACTCTGCTCGACCAAAGTTCGATGTTTCTTTATTCGACATATAACATGTGATATATTTAATGACCATTGCTGTTAATATCTTTAACAGTTTTTATGAGCTTAATCTTGCTATGCTATATTTAGCAATTTTTCGTTTCATTCTATCAAAGAAATGTATTTTGCATTTCTTTTTAATTATTTATGGATGATGATGATGATGATGATGATGATGATGATGATGATGATAATGATAATGATGATGATAATGATGATGATGATGATGATGATGACGATGATGACAATGATGACGATGATGACAATGATGAC
>NW_006263353.1:1233589-1241705 GCF_000469605.1 Apis dorsata | reverse complement strand
TGACGGTGACGACGACAACGGTGACGACGACGACGACGACGACGACGACGACGACGATGACGACGACAATGATGATGATATTAAAATGAAATAAAAAATCATTTTTAATGTTACTTTTATGGATAAAATAGATACAAAATTGCAACTTTGAAAAATTATTAAATATATAGTATATTCTTTTTTCACTTTTTAAATAATATTATAAATTTATTGTCTTTTTATTAGTGTGAAATTACTTATCAAAATTATTGATCAGAATTTAGAGCAGGAATGAAATTTTAAAATATATTTAAAATAATTTTAATAATAAAAGATATCAAGCAAAACTTATGTCATCGTTACAAACATTGAATATTTTATTTTCATATAAAAAAATATAAAAAAAATATAATATATAAAAAATATAAAAATGTTAATATTATATAAAACTATTTTAAATTATACAAAATTTATAGGACAAACAATTTTGGTTAATAATCTATTTTTAATATATATTTAGTAACAATGATAATGACTTGGAAGATGGGGAAATTCCATCCGATGAAGATGATGAACCTGTGCCACCACCAGTAAATAATGATAACAATAAAAATTCATCAAAAACAGATGCATCAAAAAGTAAAACTTTTGATTCTAAATTTAATAAAAGTAAGAAATCAAGTGTTCAAGGAAGTAGCAAGCATGACAGATTTTTAAAGTACAAAAGCCCAACAGAAGATTGGGCAGGAGATGTGGAAAAAGCAATTCGAGCTGCTTTAGAAGAAGATAGTGCTAGAAATCAAGATTCCAAATCTAAAAGTAAAAGTAATAGAAATAAAAGTAGGAAAAGAATACGTGATGAAAGAGAGGAAGATCGTAATAAAGATCAAAAGGTTTCAAATAATAATTATGACATTAATAAAGTTAATTCAAATAATTTTTTATATAGATTTATTACAAATACATATTTTACAGAGAAGAAAAGTGAGTGATGATGAAAATGTTAATGAAGATGAAGATGAAATGTTATTTGTTAGAGGTGCTTCACCTGTTAGAAAAGATTCACAAGAAAATAATTCTCCTAGACATACAAACGATCATGAAAATTTTGATAGTAATTCAGATTATGATGAAAGGCCTAATGTAAATCGACATAGAGATAATGATAACAAACGTAGCAGTTCGAGAGGAGGTGGAGGTGGGAGAGATTTGCCAATATATTAATATTTTTTTTTATTCGTTAAATTTTTTTTTATATTAATTATGTATTTATAATAGTTACGATATTTATATTATATAGGACGAAGAGGTGGTAAAAATGAACGTGGCGGAAAAAGTAAAAGTCGTGCACAGATGAGAAATGATAGGAATGGACGAAGAAATCAAAATAATGATCACAATCAAGATCCAGATGCTATATGTGTTTATTATATGCAAGGAAAATGTCATAGAGGAGATGATTGTCCTTTTTCACATAATGCTTTACCACCTAGAAAAATGGAATTATGCAAATTTTATCTCATGGACTGTTGTGCAAAGAGAGATAAATGTCTTTATATGCATCATGATTTTCCATGTAAATTTTTCCACACAGGTTTAAAATGTAATCAGGGAGAAAATTGTAAATTTTCTCATCAACCTTTAAATGAGCAGGTATTTACTATTTTAAAATTTTCTAAATTTTCTATAATTAGTTTTATTTAATATATATTAAATAAAATATTTCATTTATTATTAAAATAAATTAGGTGAAAGGAATTTTGTTAAAGCACTTAGAAACAGCACCAAAAGAAATTCTTGGAGATTTTCCACGTTTAAGTAGAGAAGGAGCAATGTTAATGATAAATAATACAGCAAGAACATTAGCACAAGGCCAAGAAACAACAAATCCAAAAATTCCAAGCCTTTTTGAGCTAAATATATCAGCACCAACTAATACTACAGAAAAAAACAATGAAAAGGAAGAAAAAGGTATTAATATATTTATTTATTTTTTATATATTATTTATATTAAAATTAAAATTTTTTGTATAGAAGAGCAAACACAGCAGAAAAATGTTAGAGAAAGAAAACCATCGGGTAAGAAAACTCGATGGGGTTCAGATGAAGATAGAGTTCCATATGAACAAATCATGCTATTACAATCAGCCAATGAATTCGGTATACAACTTCCTAATGCTGCATTAGGTTTAGCAACTCAACATATACATCAAAAACCATTAATATCCCAATCTATGCCAAATATGGATTTTTATACTGAAGCTAATAATGTTGAATCAAATAAAACAATTTTAAATAAAACAAAAGAAGATTTTACGAAAGATGTAGAAGAGGATGAAATCTTGGAACAGGTATTAAATAATGACAAATTTTTTAAATAATATTATTCTACAGTATTCTACAAATGTTTTATTTTACTCTTAGGCGAAGCAAAAAGATCCATCATTACATGAAGATTTGAAAGACATAGATTTAAGACAATTATTAAAAGTAAAGAAGCCACCACCTGTTGTTAGTATAGCTGATGAAGTAGCAAATCTTACTAAATCTAAATTTGATGAAGAAAGTGATCAAGATGAAGAAACAGATCTTGTTATAGAAATGCCAATTGAAGATGATGATAAACAGAAAGATAAAAATACAGATCAGGAAGGTAAGATTGATTTTATTTATTAAATAAAGTAAAAGTAAAAATACATAAAGAAAACGAAAAATTAAATTATTAAATTATTAAATTATTACAGAAACGAATATGATAAATGAAGAAACTATTAATCATCATGATATTTCTTCACCATGTACAGAAGAACAAGAAATACCAGCTCATTTACCAAAAAAAGCACAGGAATTATTTATGCGTATCCAACAACAACAACGAGCAGCTCAAGATAGTTTTAAAAATATAGAAAATGAATGCTCTGCAAGAAATACAGATCAAATTTTAGAAGATTGGTATTCAGATGATGAAGATGATGATGATGATGATGAAGGCGGAAATCTTACGATAGTACTTTCTAATAAAGATACATCAAAAGAAGAAAGTGAATTTATAGAAAAAACGCAAAATATTGTAATTAAAGAAGAATTTCAAACGACATCTTCTGCACCTCCCATACCTCAACCAGCAGCTATTGTAGATAAACTTGGAGATTTGAGTAAAATTGATATTAGTGCTGAGGTTTCAAAATTATTATCATCATTAAAAGCGCATAGTTCGACTACGAATAAATCTGCCCAACAAAATATTAATATACAAGACTATTCTTCAAAAGTCAAATCTTCACCAGATAGAATATCAGTAGAAGAATCAAATATTCATAAAAATGTTACGTTTAATACTTCCAATCAATTGTCAAAAACAGAAAATGAAACATCGAGTCCACATTCTTCACCTGGAACAAGTTCTATATCTATTTCCAGAGATCCCCGTATGTCTCGAGATCCTAGACAACGTAGAGATGAACAGAAATCAAGTAGTCCTAGTGGAATAGATAATAAAAAGGAATCTAAGCATCTTAGATTAGAAACAAGCATATATAGTTCCGGTATTACTGCTATCGATACTAACATGGATACGGATCTTCGAACTAAAACAGATCAAGATCTCCGAAGAAAAGATATGGATTTTAGACAACAATTTCAAACTGGTTTCGGAGATACAGATCTTCGAGTTGTTGGAGCAGGATTCACTGATACATCTACTAAATCTGATGTCGATTTACGACAAATGTTAAGCTTACCATTTAAACCAGCACCGTCACATGTACCTTGTACAGAAATCGATGCAAGCATTTCTTCGCATCCTTTAATGACATATAAAGTATATATTGTTGACATACCAAGGCCCGATTATACAGGTCTTAAACTTACTAAAAATGACGCGCAGGTGAAATACGATCCGCGATTACGTAAAATTTTTAGAATTGGTAAAGTTGAATTAGCTGATTCTCCCATGTCTCCACCTCCAGTTAAAATGGATACTCCAAAATCACCTCCGCAAGTTCGGTCCGATCCACGTCGAAAAGCTCTCGAGGCTTCCAATTTATCTTCTCAAAATGTAAATGCTTCCATAATGAAAAATGTTCAACAATCACCAATAGAAATATCAAACATGGGAATTGGTCCTGGTGGAATGTCTATTCCTCAAGGTATGCCTGGACCACAAAGTATGCAAGGAGGGCAAAGTATGATGCCAATGGGTCCAAATCCAATGCTTGGAAATATGGGTCCTATGGGACCTATAATAAATGCACCTATAGGTCCTCAAAATATACCACCAATGAATATGACAGGAATATCTAACATACCTCCTGGAATAACCATAAATGGACCAGTTGTGCCTCAAAATCAAATGAACTTTGATCCTCGTTTTAATGTTCAACGCAATAATGGAGCTGGATTATTAGGACCAGCACCCGGTGTAGGTTTTGGACCAGACGTTAATTCTTCATATGATAGTGCACCAACATATTCTGGTGGTAATTTTAATAATTTTGGTCCCGGTCCTACACCAGTACCACCAGATTCTAGTATGATGGGGTTCAATCCAAATGGTCCAAATCCAAATTTCGGAATGGATGGACCTGAATGGAATGGATCGAATCAAAATAGACGTGGTGGACGAATTAGGCGACGAAATAGAAATAGGACCAATATCGTGACTAATAATTAAGGCAATAAGCAATTTCGTGTAGGTACATTAGGAAAGTACCTGATGATAATTCTCATTGTAATTTAAATTTGTACAGCCTGCATTAATGATAATGCATTCATTTATGATGGTCCAGATTAATGATTTTTTGATTGTCAATTGTACATGGTGTCAAATGCTCGCTAGTGGTTAAATAGCAAAATATAAATTTAAGGTATTAAAAAAAATATTAAAATTGTACATGAATTAATTTCAAGCATTTCTTTATATGAAGTATTCATACCAATAAATGGTATGAATAATGCTCATAATTACGTGACATTCTATATTTTATTTAAAAAATATAAATCATATTCTACGTACATGAAAAATATATAAAATATATTATTACACTATCTATTACACTATGAATAATAGCAAATGAAATTTTCAGTGGAGATATGTATCTGTATATATTGATCATTTTCATCCATTTGAAAAGACATTTTATATATAAAATGTGATGAATGAAAAATTACTTAATTATATCGATTGATTTACATCTCTTTTTATGTCTTCCATGTATAGTATATACAAAATATATACAGATATATATATATGTATATATATATTTATATATATGTACATACATATATGTATATATATATATATATGTACGCGTGATTTATGCACACAATAGTTTTGACTTCTATGTTAAGTTTTATTCAATAATGTTTAAATAGTATCATAAATAATATAAACTAATTAATTATTGAATGGCCTAAGGCCTTTATTATTATGAATCGAAACACCAATAAAATGACATAGTATATAGCATATGTAAAAAAAAAAAAAAAAAAAAAAAAAAAAAAAAAAAAAAAAAAAAAAAAAAAAAAAAAAAAAAAAAAAATACGAAAATATGCAATATTTTATAAAGAAATATATTTATAAGAATTCTCAATAATTATGTACACATACGCGCGCGCGTGCACGCTCGCGCACACACACACACACTTTTTTTTATTTAGAAAAGATAGATATCAAAAATCTTTCATTTGAAATTTTGTAGGGAACTGCAGGTTAAAAATGTATTTAAATAAATGTGAATCTTATAATAATGTAGATTTTACAATACTAGTAACATTTTTATCCTATAACATTTATCAATTATATGGTGCAACCATAACCACAAATCGTTTCATATATTAAATATTAAATACATCTCTCGCTAAATCGTAGATTAAGAAATACTTCCTCTTAAGAAAAATATATTGAGAAACAGAGTATATTTAAATTTAAAAAATTGTTCAGTTATTCAATATTGATCTATTAATATTTATTTTTATTATTATTCCTATAAAACTAATAAATGAAAGTTACATTTGTAAAAAATATAATTTACTATCTTATAATGAAATCTTTTTATACAGTTTAATTATTAATTTTAATATCATTCTATTATTCTTCATAGTTGTAAACAATGGTTATATTTCTCTACTGCATTTTGTTTAAAACAAGAATATTTTAAATGGATATAAAAAAATGATATTTATACAATATACAACCCATGTAAGAAATTGTACTTTCATTTGACTATAATTCATTGTTACAAATTCTTATTTAATTATTATTATTGTTTAGTTATATTATTATTTTCAAGTAATAATAATTATAACTGTAATCATTTTCTATTAATGTACAATAGAACTTAAAGGATCTGCTCTTATAGCTGATAGATCTAAACGTGCATCCATCTCGTCATCCAATTCTCCTACAATTGCTCTAAAAAAAAAGATATTATTAAAATCGTTCATATTTTTTATTATCATTTTATTCATTCACAATTTTTGCAATTTAATTAAAAAAAGAAGGAATTATATATTGTAAAAAATGTAAATTAATAATTATATATAAATTAATAATTACATATTTTTTTATTCAATAATATTTGTGTTGTCTATTATAATATCAGAATAAAAGTAAAATATCATTTTGTTTCATCTTATTAAATAAAAATAAATCTAAAATAAAATAATACTAATAACAAAGAATTATTTAACACATTAAATATCACTAATGATATACATATAAAAAGATGGGCTGTGCATTTAATATTTCAAATATATTAGAATGAATTAAGTTAAATTACTTACACATTATCACCTCTAATAATATGTAAACCTAATACTACTTGTTCTACTCCTTGTGTTGTACTATATACACGTTCATGAGATTCATCTAATATTATGTTAATAGTCTGATCAAAACCTTTCAATGTTCCCTGAAAATATAATCTATTTAAATATTACATATAANNATATATATATATAAAATATACAAAAAAATATTTGTATAACAATGTTATACAAATGAAATAACAATTTAATTATTTATAAAATTTTTTTTATCAATAACAATATAAGCATACAAATTTATAATAATATTTATAAAATAATATAATATATTCACTTACAATAAAGTTTCTACCATCAGAAGTAATAATAGAAACAGTATCTATGAATTGTTAAGAATTGTCAAAAAATATAATAAAAATAAAAATAATAAAAACAAAATAAAGGATAAAAATAAAGGATACGATTTACATAACTTTCTAAACCTGACGCCATAATTTTTTATTTTATAGTTATTGATTGCACATTAAAATAATTTTCAAGTGAAAATATTATGCGGATTTATATACTTAATGTTTGTTGTGAAAGTAAAAGCGTATCAATTAATTCACCATTCTACAAATGCATATATTATTCGATTATGTTTTAAATTAGAATTACATTAAGAATTATTTATTTTGAATTTAGTGTCAGATGTTCGGTTACACGATCAATATTAAATGAAAATGCAACAGATTATTAAAATAATTATTTTTAAGATTTAAAATGATTGGTAGCATAATTCTATAATAAAGTAGCATAAATATAATTTTTTTTTATTTTACGAAATTATTATAACTTTAAATATAATAAATTAAAATATATTTAATATATTAGTTAATATATATTAAATATATAATAAAAAACTTAAAATACACAAATATAACATA
Organism: Apis dorsata; assembly: GCF_000469605.1. Lineage (NCBI taxonomy): Eukaryota > Metazoa > Arthropoda > Insecta > Hymenoptera > Apidae > Apis > Apis dorsata. Next base: position 1,234,035 of record NW_006263353.1, on the reverse strand, counting down.
GTTTAGTTAAATTTTGATAGATTTAGGAATTCATAAATATCATAGAATTGTTATTAAATAGAATCATTATAAATATGTATTTCGGTTTTATTATCATTATTATTTATTTGTTAAAATTTTATTATTTTTATTGTTAAAATTTTATTTTATATTATTTTAAAAATTCTATCATTTACTATGATGGCGCGCTAAACAATTATTTTTTGCGTAGTAAAGTTTATTTTATGTTTGTATTCAACATTATGGACATTCAAATAACAAATACACGAAGAAAGATATTAAATCATGTAGTTTGTAGTATTTTAGTGGAATGTGGTTACGATACTTGTGAAAAACAGGCATTAGAAGTTCTCACAGAAATGTTACAATCTTGTAAGGATATTAATTTCAAAATATTTCTAACCTTTTAATATTCAAAACTTTATTATTTTATTTAATATAATATA
>NW_006263353.1:1227847-1232902 GCF_000469605.1 Apis dorsata | reverse complement strand
ATAAATTTATAAAAAATTTATAAAAAAATTTATAAAAAATATTATATTAATAATATATTTTATATATATAATTACGTAAAATAATAATATAAATATTTAAAAAAATGAATAATTAAATTATTTTTATTTGTCATTTGAAAAATAATATAATTTATTAATTTTATTTAACAAATTTGTAATACAAGCAGAAATTATTTATAGTTATCGTTGAAGTTGGAGAATCAGCAAGAAATTATTGTGAACTTTCTGGTAGAACAGAACCACTCATTGCAGATGTTATAGTAGCATTAATAAATATGGGTATAAAATTAGATAATTTGGAAAGTTATGGAAAGAGAGCTAATAGAACAGTTTTACCACCACTTCAACAACAAACTCAATCAAAACAATTAAATATTTTGCAAGCTGGAGTAAAACAAAGCCATCCATCTCATATACCAAGTTATTTACCACCTTTTCCTGATCCGCATGCATATATTAGAACTCCGGTAAAGTAAGAAATTAAAATAGATATAATTTTTTAAAAACTTATAATTTATATAATTATTAATATTTTAATTAAAACAATATTTATCACAGTTTTGAACTATAGTTTTAACTTATTTAATTATTTATAAATAGACACATAAGCAACCAGTAACGGAATATGAAGCAATAAGAGAAAAAGCAGCAACGCAAAAACGTGATATTGAAAGAGCTTTAACTAGATTTATTGCAAAAACTGGAGAAACACATAGTCTGTTTTTAACAGAAGATAATAGTATGTTTCCATGTAAGTAGAAATCTTATCAAAATCTGATTTATGTAAACCAATAAATTTATATGTAAATGTACTTTTAAGAATTAAATCTTATTTTCAGTAATATCATGTAAACCACAATTTCCTAGTTATCTTTCTGCATTGCTTCCACAAGATCAAGTATTTGAGATTGATCAAGATTTTCAATTTGAACCAAGTCCAATTAAAAAGAAAAAAGAACAAGAAACAGAAGAATCAGAAGAAGGTCTGATTATTATTTAAAAAAATTGAATTATCTTAAATAAATATCAAGAAATTTATTTTTTTGAATAATTTTATAATATTTTATACTTTTTATAGGTATAAAAGGACAAAATGAAGATGTTGAACAAAATGGAGAAATTACAACGCAACAAGATGTTATAGATAATCCTTATTTAAGACCAGGAAAAATACCAAAGAATAAAATGCCAGGAGTTACAGCTCCTGGATTACATTTAATGAAAAGGGATTCTCTTGAATGATTATAATAATGGTATTTTTTTGTTAATTTTATTATTTTTTAGATTAATATTGTGTATATAATGTTTTAATGATACAAAATGTATTACACTAATTTTTGTATTCGTATTATATAATAAAAATTAATCTTTATTATAAATAATTTCATATAAAATTATTTTATATTACCAAAATTAATGTTACATATTATAAATATTCGATATAAATTAGATAATATTAATTATATAAATATTTACTGTATCTAATATCTAATCTAAAATTTTGTTTAAATATATATTAAATTGATTTCACATGTAAATATGTTTGGTTTTATTTGATCTAGTTTTTAAATTGATTGCTTATTTTTGTATTATGTTTTAATATATCATTTATATATCAATTATATGTCATTTATATTGCACATATATAGCACCAGTTTAAAAAAAAATAAAAATATGAAAACAATTAGATAAGATTAAATTCTCTAAAAAAAATAAGTAGATAACTTACAAAAATAGACTTCTCATTATAATATTGTATGTAAGATTTTTTATACATACAGTAATGCATGCTTAATTAACATAGTTTTAGCACGCTTAGCTAATATTAAATTATTCCCATTTCTGAAACTATTTACACTTTCAAGAATCTTCTAACAAGAATCTATCATATTTTGTTCTTCTATTTCATTCTTACTCATTATCGATTTAAATAACAAACTCGGATTTCCATATATAATTGAAGCATTGCAAATTCGATATAGCGTCAATTAAGCGTGCATCACTATATATTACAGCAAATAACATGTATTAAAATTATATTCGCATTTTACTTGCAAAAATACATTACATTATCTTAGTCAATAATTTTAATATCTATAGATAAAAATTTTATTCTTATTAATTGTGCTGATTTTAGATTGATGTGTGTGTGCGATCGCGCGCGCATCATGCGCGTACAAAATATATTTACTACTAAATACATAAAAATATATAGCACATTGGTAATTTATATAAGGCATAAGCTCTATCATCTCTATTTTACTTTCTTACTTATTTGCTGAAAACTATATAAGAGAGATAGGCTTTGGAAACTGTTATAATTAAGCATCCCTAAAATATTTCATCTGAAAATATCTTTTGATTATACTTTTTAACGATTGAGACATATCTCTTAAAGAATTCATTTCTAATATCACTAGCACATTTACTATAAATTTTAGCACTTATATATAAAAGTTATTAATACATTATAATTATTGTTAACTATAATGAGTCTTTTAAGAAATATTCAAATATTTGAAATGAATATCATTAATCAAAAAAATTTTTTAAATATATGTATTTTTTTGTATGTATAATTAAAAAATATATAATAATTATTTTTGAAAACTCATTTTTTAAATTATGAATTTCAATAAATTATACATATTAATAATAATAAATTATAAATGTTTCAATAAATTAATTTTATAAATTTTTATTTTTTTTACGAATTCCATATTTAATTAAATTAATATAATTAATTAAGACTGTATAAAAAAATATTGAATATTTCTTAATAAAAAGATTTTAAATCAATTTAAACTCAATCAAATTTAATATTAATAAGTCTTACCTAACTTTTATAATTCACTTTCATTATATTGCAATTATGCTTGCTTAATATTGATACCAAGGTTGTCGTCGCACCCACCGTAATTTCATACCAGATGCGGTACGTATTTTTATACTAGCACATTCTGCTGCACGAACAGTTTCTTTTACACTTTGCATAAGATTTTGAGCATTTCCAACTAACATATCTGTTGCTTCCTGATCTTCTTCCGTGCCTATATTTTTTGAAAATATTTTAAATAAAAATTATATATTAAATAAACTTAAAATATCTAATGTAAAACAAAATTGAAGAAAATTTTTAACATGTTTCATAGATTTAGCGAAATATATATAATTGTTTCAATAAATTTAAATTTAAAAAGGAATAGAAAAGCTACATTGAAAAAAGTTAAAATAGTTTATTAAAAAAAGAAAATCCAAATATATTTCGTGAAAGTTTTATCTTCGATTGAAGCCATGAGAAGATAAAATTTAAATATATACTGATATATTATGCTATGAAACAAGTTAAAAATAAAGATATTTATTTCTATTTTTCAATTCTGTAAAATATACTATATTATGATTAATATACATAATATTCAAATAAAAATAATTGTTAGACAAATTTTATAAATATAAATTTATATAAATAATTTCAATTATAAATAATTTCAATTTAATAAAAATTTAATTTTTAACATATAAATATTGCGTGCCATAAAAGAAAACTTTTATTTGCAAATAAAATAAAAAATGTAAATAAAAATGAATGAATTTATTATTTATAAAAAAGTTACGTGCAGAAACTAATTTAGAATACTTTTAGAATACTATATTCTATATTTAATACTAATGTTTTTCAATACATAAAAAAACATTGTGTGTGTGTGTGTATATATATATATATATATAATACTGTATATTACAATTTAAAATATTTTAAAAACAATGAAATATGTAGAGAAAAAGAATCATGCAAAAAGAATAAAATATATATATAAAACTTAAAATAAGATATAAATATTAATATTGAAAAGATGAATAATATAAGTTATTGAAGATTCAAGATAATAAAATTTTAATCTAATTTTTTAAAAATAAATTATATATGTATATGCATAAAATATAAATATATAATTAATAAATATTAATTACATATAATATTGTTTTTTATACACACAACGTTAATTTTAACATATTATTTATTTTCAACTATATTTTCTATACTAATTTATATTTATTTTATTAACTTACTGCAGCCAATCAATTCGTCTAAGTCATGATGAGCACAGGCACATTAAATCATTTGTTTCATCAATAAATCAAAAGTTAGAAAATTGAATAAAATAATTTCATGATTTATAAAAAAATAAAATTTCATTTATAAAAATAAACTAAAATATTGTAACACAAATATTAATAATAATTTTTTTTATTTATTTTATTAAATATTCCAAAATTTACCTAATAAAATAATTATTATTTATATATTATACTTTTTTATTAATCCATTATGAAAAAACCTAAAATAAATATGCATGCACTGCAAGTGCAAGACTGCATAATATCTACAAATAAATAAAAGAAACGCTAAAGAAAATGGCAAAAACATCAAGTATAATTTGTCAATATTTTTACCATAAAGCATCAATTCTTCCCAGGTAGGGAGCGTTTCTATATATAAAAAATATTATTAATAACTATTTTCATTAATCAATCAAATAATTTTTATAATTTTTTATAATATAAAATTTCTTCATTTCTATTTTATTTATTTGATAATTGGCAATCTATGTGAAAATTATTTGAAAATATAAATATTTCAAAAAATATGGATAATATAGGAAAATATTTCGAATAAAAATTATAAAATATCAAAGGAAACATTTACTTGACCTAATAATGATTTTATATAATATATAATATATTATATAATAATAATAATTATTATATATATTATATAATATCATATAATATATATATAATATATTATATAATATATATAATATATATTTAAAATATATATATAAAAAATATATATAAATAAATTTAAACACTAATACCAAAGATAAATTAGGTTTCAAAATTAATATCTCAAAATTAATATAACATATATGTAAGTAGTGTTTTGAAAACATTTAAATATCTGTTATAAGAATATATAATAAAAAATATAAAAAATATTAGTTTCCATTTAAAAATTATTTTATTTAA
>NW_006263353.1:1215587-1227842 GCF_000469605.1 Apis dorsata | reverse complement strand
ATGAATTTTCATAGAACTTTTAAAAATTATTATTGAATAAATATGAATAATAATATTGAATAATGTCAATATTATATGACATTTTTTTATTCTATAATTTTTATCAGAAACATTTTTCTATATAATAACTGGACTTTTATTTACACACAATATATACAAAATAGAAATATCATGTAATTAGAAATATTTCAATTATTTCATAAATAATAATTTTAGTGAAAAATATAAATATAAATATAAATTTATTGAAATTGATTGTATAGAGGATATATAAAGATTAAATTTTCTTTTTAAATAGAATCATATTTTTTATTAGTCGATTTCGTTAATAATTTTTCATAAAAGAATATTAAATTATTCAAAGAATTTGAATTTGAATTTTATAAAATTTATTATAATTATACAAATTATATAAAAGACAAGAAAAACATGAACAGAAGAATATTGTTTTGCAATTTTCTTGTCTTTTTTATATTTTGCAAAATTTAAAAAAAATCAACTAATTATTTTTTTTTATACAAATAGATTACTTTTTAATGGAAAATTAGCAGAATCAACTAAATATATAATATTTATTACATATTCCTAAATATTTATTATATTTATTTATTATATTAATTTATTATATTAATTTATTATATTCCTAAATATACAATATGTATTTATAATTATAATCTACATATAATATATATATATAATCTATATATATATGATGCATATGTAAGATAATATATGTATATATAAATAATAAATCGATTAATGTAATAAAAAATGTTATCATTTAAAAAAATAAATTTAACCTTCATATATCTTTCATATATCTATATTCAAATAAAAGAAATTATTAAATTATGTTTTTAAAAATTTTTTTAAAAATTTCATTAAATAATCAAAATAAATAATTTTAATTATTTTGTTCCATTTTGTACATAATATAATATTATATACAGGATATTAATATGTTGACACTTTTGGAAAATTGATTCTAGAGACAAAAGCAAATACAAAAGTTAATGTAAAAATTGGTTAAGATTCATTTATTAATTAATTTATTTATTATAAATTATAAATAATTTAAGTTCGTGTTAGATAAAACGAGAACATATATAATATATAGAATATAATAATGATATAACAAAATAATCTCACTCTATTTCTGTTTACTTTGTCTAATGCAAACTTCAATTATTTATAACAAATAAGCTTTAATTAACATTTTTATACATCAACTTTTGAGTTTATTTTAATCTCTGGAATTTTCTAAAAATATTCTACAAATACATTAATATTCTATGCATTAAATTAAATAATATATACTGTACCTTGTGCACCCAACATTGTAGCTTTCACTGTTGATAATATTTTTAATTGAGTTCCTATAGTAGGTATTCGTTCACAAACTTGAAGAAGATTCTATAAAATAAATATAAATATAAAAGATATAAATTTTAATTACATAATATTATATAAATTATAATAAAGAAATTATATACATACTGTACGAATACGTTTATCCGTGCATTCTCTAGCTAACTCCTTAGCTAGACGAGTAACTTCTTGAGAAGCTTCTGCAATAGCCTTAGCACATGCAATCAAATCTCTTTTATTACCACCTTCTCCTCTAACTAAGCCTGATAATCTGCCCATTAAAATAGCCATTTTTTTCGCAGCAGCGATAATTTCATTATCTTTACTCGACCATTGTCTTACTTCTTGATGCAAACCATGAGCAGCCATCTGTTTTCATCATCAATTTGATGAAAAAATATTATATAATATTATACATATTCATCTTAGAAAATAAACAATTAAAAAATAAAATTAATACCATTATAGGTTGATTAGGTTGCGGTGCATGCATAAACATTTCATCTTCATCATCCGTTTCTGGTGGTGGAGGTCGTGGAGGCGGAATATCTCCACCAGGCAAAGGAGGACGTGGTGGGACAACCTCTGAATAAATTAAAATTGTTTATAAAGTTATTATAAAAATATTGTATTTTTTGCCAAATATGAATTTATTATCAATAAAAAAAACACTGAACACAATAAAAATCAACATTCATAGAAACAATGCATATTTCATAATTACCATCATCATTATCATAATCATAATAGTAGCCTATTGTTCCATGTAGCATTAAAAATACCAATATACATTAATAATTTTAAGTTATGTATCAATACAATAATTACTATAATAAAACATGCATTAAAATATGATAAAAACAAACATAATAATTATGCAATGTATTAAGAAACAAAAATAAAAAATATTCGTATTAATTATAATGTTCTGAAAAAACAATGAATAGAATTGTTAAAAATAAAAATCATAAATTTATATATTATTATAATGATATCAGTACAAGTGGGTAAATGAAAAGTAAATAAAAATTGCTAATTGAAAATAATTTAAAAAACGATAAATTATTTAAAATAATTTTTCGAATGTTTAATATGTATTTATAATATTTAATGAAAATAAATGCAATGCATTATTTTTTTTAATAAAAGTATTCATACATTTCTTTTATAATTTCATTAAAATTTTTTGATAATTGTGTATATTTTATCATCTTTTTTTATTATAAAATATATCTTTCTTTATTTTCTATTATAAAAAATTATAATAAAAAAAAAAGAATATATATTCAATTTCATTATATACATGCTTTTTTTTCATGATTAAACAAAATTTTAAGTATTGAACACTTGCAATTCCAATTCCCAAAAATACCAATTTCAAATTACCTCCATCGTGAACTGATTTTTCTAACTCGATGTCAGAAGCCAGTTCTTGATATAGGAGATCAGGGTTATCTCCTGATAAAAAAAATAATTACTTTCATGTCTTAATACCAACAAACAGTTTTATTTCGAAAATTTATATATTCATTTTCATTTTTGAGCAATTTATTAATAAATATTTTTCAACAAGAGAAAAGAATAATTATATAATAATTATTTAAAATTTATTTAAACTTATTTTGATTGTTTTCTTTTCAAATAATAGTAAATACCTTCACGTGCCCACTTTGGTAATGGACTGATAGAGCGATGTTGGGATTTATTTGTGTTTAGACTAGGGCTGATGACACATAAATTGCTTGGCGATGGTTGATTTCTTAAAGGTTCACCAACTAGCATTTAAAGAAATGTTCACAAATATTGTAGAAATGTAACAAAAATTTATATATAAATTTCTTATTAAAATTTAAAAATAAAACGAGAAATTATATTGAATTATATTGAGATATTCTATTTTTAGATAAATATTTTATTAAATATTAAATTTAAAATTTAAAATGAATTTAGCATTGCATACGTTTTCAGATGATTAATATTATTCATTTTTACATATAATGAAGTTATTAAATATTTAATTAATAAAATATGGTAATTGATCATGCATAAATTATTTTCATATAAATATATAGTACCTTTATCTATGAAGTAATTATATTGACGGCTTGGCAAATGTTTGTCTGTAAGAAATATGTTAAGAATTTTTATATTGGAAAAAAAAATTTTTATATGAAAAAAGAAATATTTGAACTTTGCCTAAAAAAATATACATATATTAAATGAATTTTATGCATTTCAATATGAATAATTAATAGTTATTGCAAAGCTATAAATTAATATATATATAAATTAAATAAACAAACATAAAATAAAGATTATAAATAATGCATGAATAAATGTCCTATAAAAATAAAATGATCAAAAAATATATATTAAATTAGTTACCTATATTCAGAATAAGTTAATTTTAATAAGATATATATTTTTACAAAACAAACAAATTATAAAAATATTTTATTCTTACCATCATTAAGATGTAATTGCGATACCTCTGGCGGAGATATTACATCTGGTTGAAGTATGATAGCCTTACGAACTTGTCCAACATTAGATAAAAGCTATAAATAAATAAATAAATTAATCAAAATAGTAATAATTAGTAATAATAAAAAAATATTTATCTAATCTAATCTAAAAGTATGTTAATTTATATTTTATAATACTTACTGTACGATTACTTTCTCTCCAATGAGAAACTGCATTATTATCATTAATATTAATTGCAACTAATTTTGCATTTTGAACCATTGGAGCAACACCTAAACAAAAGTTTTAGAAAATTTAAAATAATTTAATTAAACGATTTGTAAATATTATTAAATAACATGATTGAATGTCATTTACTATTTTGGAGAATATCTGTAGCCTGGTTTACTCTTTGAATGAATGCAGTATCTTCACTATTGTCACTTTCTTGTTTCGCTACAAGTATTACTCTGTTAGCTAATCTAGCAATAGCAGCCGTATTGTCAACCATTTTTTGTGGATGACTTTTTGCAATAGCTTCTTCGCATAGGAACGAATGCTTTTGCATTTGTTCTTCTGAAGTTCTAATGAAATCTCCACTATCAGTTGCTTCATCACATAGTGCCCGAACTCTTTGCATTGTATCTGCATATTGCTGTCGCAAATTTTCAAAATGTTCATCAGCTGCTTTACTATCAGGATAAGTCATTCGAATACGCCCAGCATTAATTAATTGTGGTGTTAAAGATTCAACTTGTGAAGCACTTGTAGTTAATGCTTCTGCCAATTTTTTATTGCCTCCACTTCCTAAAATTTAAATATATATTATATAAATAAAACAATAATAAATTTAATATAAATATAAATATAATAGTTTATAGTGAATAAAAAAAATATAATAAATAAATGTAATATAATACAAATAGATAATATAATATATATGATATAATATAAATATGTATTTACATACCACCAGCAGCCACCATTTTAGCTGTTTTTGATGCTCTATTGGAAAATGTTTGAAGAGCATGAGTCTTATCATTAAAATTTTGATCTCGACCTAAAGAACCTTCTGGGGTCAATACAGCATCTGTAAATTGTTTCAGAGGTGTCGTTATATCAATGAAATCTTCAACTACTCTAGACACAACAGCTTGCTGTATTCTATTCTTCAGTTCATATAGCTTATGTGACAATTGACGAGCAATTTCTTGAGCACGAGGAGTATTTCCTTGACCATGAGCACATAAATCACCAAGTTGATGAGAGAGATTATCTACTTCATCACAGAGTTGTAAAATTTCTGCTTTATGTATTCCTGGTAAACCCTCAGCAACCTAATTTAAAGTATAAACAAATTAATAAATATGACAAAAATTAAAAGTTTATATGTAAAGAATATAATGATGATATAATTAAATTATTATTATTTTAATAAATATTCTAATTATATACGTAACTTACGCTTGCTACATGTTGTTGATTCTTTCCATTTGCAGCATTTAAATTATTAAAATTAAATGATAAAATTAAATGATAAATCTTTGAATTTATAACTATAACTATATCATTAATTGAAGAAAAAAAATATTATTGTATTTAATATATATATGTACCTTTTTTCCTTCATGTATAATTAATGCTATTGCTCTTTGACCAAGTCCTTTATCATCATGTTGAGGATTAAGAAGCCATTTATTTGCTTGTTCTAAACGACCTGCAACTGTATGAGCAGTTTGTGTGGTTCCAGATTTATCAGCAGCAATTATGGCAGAAGCAATAGAGCTACGAAGTTCATTTGTTTTTTCTTTTATACTACGTGCTAAAGCTTCTGCTTGTGGTGTAGTTCCTTTAAGAATAAATATATTATAAAAAATTAAAAAAAAATATATTTATGAAATATATTTTACATTTATATACATGTGCATTATACAAACCCTTTTCATTTTGTCTTAATTCACAAAGAGCATTGGTCATAGTGACAATTTGTGAAGTTAATTTTTGTAATGATTCTGCTTGTGATGGCGGAAGATATCTTTCTGCTAATCGCTGTGCCTGTTCAACTATTTGACGAAGACTCTTTTCTCCTAATCCACCACGTAATGCAAGTCCATCATCTAACCAATCATAAGCAGCTCTTATTCTAGACTCTATAGCACTTTGTGCTTTTTTTAACACCTTGAAAGAAAATAGAAAAATATAAAACAATAATTAAATTTTATACTTCAAGAATATAAATTATATTTTAATACTTACTGTTAATTGGTCAGCATCCCATTCTTCTTCATCATATGTTGTAAGTTGTAATACCCTGATAATTTCATTTAATTCATCTGACATTCTACCTGATAAATAGTTACGATTTTCAGCTGCTTCTTCTGCTCCTTTACCGCCTTGAGAGATAATATGAATGAATATTTTCATGGAGCAGATGAGAATTGGTGCAAGTGTTTTTACCTTTATATATTTCATAATACTTATTAAGATATTAATAAACATTATTATAATATGTTAATATTAAGTGTTCTTGTAATTACCTGTTCTAAGCAACGTACTAAAATTTCTCTATGCACTTGATGTGTTAACTCTTTTTCTCGAGCACTTACTTCTTTTGATACTTTACTGAGGCAAGGACTTAAATTTTTAAGAAAATGAACTAAATCTTCCATTGTTTCAATAACTTCGGTTACTGCCAAGTAATCTAATACTCTTTTACATTCTCTGATAATTTTACGTACTTCACTTTCATCAAAACATAATAATAAGGAACTAGTTCCTTGAAGAATGCCACGTGAACCTTCTATAAGTTTTTTTCTAATAAAAAGAGAAAAATTTAATTTTTTTAACTTATGATAACATTATTTATCATTATTTAACATGTTAACATTATAACATATACAATAGTATTATAACATAAATTTTATTTTATTTTTTGTACCTAGCTGGTCCAGAATAAGGATCTTGTTTTAACATAGCTGATGCTTCTTCTAAAAGACGTGAAGCTCCTTCAACACGTTGTAATGCAGCAGGCATATCTTGTTTAAGCAAGGCATCATCAGAAGAATTAATTGTTTCTTTTCCTACCTATATAATATTTATCGTTATTATTAATTTATTGTTATTATTAATTGTTATTATTAATATTAATAACAAGTACTTAATATAAAGTAAAATGAATAATTTTAATAAAATAAATTTAGTTTTACAAAATAATTTACCTTAACAAGATTTGCTACTGCCATACTAACAGCTTGTACAGGTTTTCCTAAATCAGGCATTGCATTTCCATCTTCAGCTTCTTCATGTAAAATAACAAGTCTCGAAACCTATATTATAAAAAATATAAATAATAATAAATTTTTTATACATATAATTATTTATAACATATAATTTTTATAACATATAAAAATATAAAAAATTTATCTATATTATTAATTTACATTTTTATAATTATTACATTTTATAATTTACATATTTCATGATTATTTTGTTTAATATTTTTTATAAAAGATAAATTATTAACAAAAAATATATATGTAGATATAAAAAAAAATTTCTAAATTATATAGAACTATTTAATATATAAAATAAATGTTTTTGTATAATTATGAATATTTCATATTTCAGACATACAAGTATTTGAATTTTAACATAAAAATATTAATTACATATTATCATTTCTAAAATAAAATATAATTTTTTTCTATATAATTTTTTAAAGTATATTAATATCTATATAATTTTATTTGTTTATTTCACATTAACATCATTATTATTAGAACATATTCAAACATATTTAATTTATGAAACATTAATAATTTCATATATAATGTATAGGATATTTTAATAATTGGTAGAATTCTACATGTCCATTTTTGGAAATACTGAGTAATCTCAGATGACATAGTTTCTTATAATGTTATGTGCTGGGATTGAATTTCATAATTTAGCTTTTAAAACTAAAGATAAATTTAGTATTCCTGTCCTATATTTGTAGAATGATGTCATAGTTCTATATAAAGAAAGACAAGTCATTTGACAAAACTTTGTAATGAAAAATATCATAATAAATACTTATTATTATTATTATTATTACTTATATATAATATTCATAATAATAATAATAAGTATTTGAAGCTATTAAGCTAAAATTATAAATTGTCATTTCAAGTTTCTTATATAAACTTTCTTATATAAACTTATATTAAGAGATATGTTAAATGATTTAATCTGATAAATTTTAAATGTATAAAAACATATTTTTCAAAACAATATAACAAACATTTATGATATATTTTATATATATATTTATATAATTAAATTATTTCTTAAATATCAAATTATCTCCTTTCTTGAATATCTGTTCTTTCTCTTTTATTCTCTTCTTTCACAAATGAGAAAATCGATGACATTTTTAGAAATATAATAAAATTAATGATTTTCTATAAATTTAAGAATTAAAGGATAGAAAAATAAGTATAATTACCTGCTGTGCGACAGGTTCGAGAATACTTTCTATAGTTTTTGTATGAAATACCGGCATTTTAATAATTTTACTTTAAAAAATGTAAAAATACTAATTATCAGAAAATATTCACACAAAAAAACTTTCTTGAAATTTTGACAAAAAAATTATATGCAAAAATATTAATAATATATTAAAAAATCGAAAAACTTTTCTAACGAAGCAATGCGAAACAACTCATTTAATGTATTATAATGAGAAAATACGTAATTGATGGATCACATCAACGATTGTACTATTCGAGAAAATGATATCGATACAAACATAGAAATCTAGGAAAATAGGATGACTATATTTGTAAGTTACTAGATTATATAGTAACTTTTTATATTTTAAAGTTGTATATATTTTAAAAATTATAAATTATACATTGTATGATAGATTATTTTCTAGAAATAAATAAAAAATTGCTGATACATATTAAATATACAAGATGTGTAAGATTCGTAAATTATAAATCATAAAGCAAAATTTTTTAATTTGTATATTTATTTTTAAAAGTTATATTTATAAATTTTAATTTCATATAAATTTAATCAGCAGAGGTTAATGGAATAAGTTACATCATAACTAATAACGTCAATTCATCACAAAAAGTATCGCAAAAATCAAAACTTGGCTTATATCTTATAGGTATAACAGGTAATGAAAAATATTATATAAATATAATTTTATATTATTAATCACTATAAACATAATTTATTTATATTATTTTTTTAGGAGGCATTGCAACAGCTATTAGTGTAATATGTTTTCCATTTATCAGTCCCGCACTTCGTAAAATATGTTTGCCTTTTGTACCAGCAACATCTCAACAAATACAAAATGTATTAAAAGCTTTAGAAGGACGTTCTGGTTCTTTGATTGATCTTGGAAGTGGAGATGGACGAATAGTAAATATTTTATTCATACAATAAAATAATTAGTAAATTATTAATCAAGATATAAATTTACGATTATGATTTTATAAACAGGTTTTTGCAACAGCTAAAGCAGGTTTTAACGCTTATGGAATTGAATTAAACCTTTGGTTAATATGGTACTCTAGATTAAAAGCTTTAATCACAAGATCATCTTTACAGACAACATTTATCAAACAAAATTTATGGAAACACAATTTAAAAAGATATAATAATATCGTTTTATTTGGTGTTGATCAAATGGTAAATTTTATATGTATTACATTATTTTTATATATTATTTTTTATAATTTATATAATATTTTCAGATGAAAGATATTGAAACAAAATTTATTAATGAATTGCAAGAAGATTGTATTATAATTGCTTGTAGATTTCCACTTCCTACTATGACTGAAATTAAGATTATTGGTGAAGGTAATGATACTGTTTGGGTATATAAGATTTCAAAAAAATTACAATAATAAAATTAGATATAAATTGAGATACTTATAAATATTACTTAATTATAAATAAGTTATTCTAAATAAATCATAATATACATTATAATTAAATAATAATATAAAAATAAATAAATTTTACAAAATTAAAAAATTAATGCTATTTTAAATTTAATGTTATTTTATTTTTGTAATTAATATTTTTATATTTAAATTATTTAAATAATATGTAATTTATATTTTTATTTAGTACCCATATATTCTTAATTAATTACTTTTACATTCATACAATATGACTATAGTCATATACATTTTTATATAATTATTTGTTTTCTAATTATATTATAATATAGAAAAATAGAATTTTATATTTATCTAGAATATTTTATCAAATTCAAAATCGAATATATTTAATATTCTGTAATAAAAAATTGAGCTAAGAAATTTAAAAATCCAAAAATTAGAATACTTATATGTAAAAATAGAGAAAATATTGTTAATTTTTTTTGTTCTTTCAAAATTACCAAGTATAATAAACTTGGTAAGGTAAAGATATAAATAAAACCACTTAAAGCACCTGTATATCGTATTATTGTACCAATATAGGGTACAAATACTGCAAAAAAAATGCATACAGATACTAAAATAATATTAATCATAATAACACAACCTGTATTAAATATTTTACATATAGATGTAAGTAATTGAATACGTAGCATATATGCAAGTAATGGATAAACAGTTAATAGTTGAAAAAGAAGAACAATTCGAGCACCCACTGTCAAGCCACTCCATTTTTGAAAATTATTTAATAAATTCTGTAAAAAAGTTAATCTTTAATTTTGCTTTTTGTAGTTTTTGAAAATTTTATATTTAGTTTATTATTTATTTTATATTTTACTTACATCTTCAATGCATGATTTATTCAGTGGAAAACACACATAAAATACTATACCTACTGTAATATAAGTTAAAGTAACAAGAAGATAAGCTATTGAAAGATCTCTTCCCTAGAAAAAAAAAACTTTTTAAAAATCTAAGTAAATTTACAAAAAAAAAAGAAAATATTATTTACATTTTTACTCTGATCATAATTATTCTGCATTATAGTAATTATAATATTGTGAATGAAAAATGATAATGCCAACATTCCAGAAAGTGCAGGAAATGAGAATTTTAATGTCCAACTAGTTTTCCATTCTATTTCATTCATATTGATACCCCATGAATAAGATTTTATCAAAATGAACACTATTAAATATATAATTGATATAGTTCCTATGAAATATATAATATTAAAAAAAATATTTCGTAAAAGTAAATAAATTTATAAATTGAATGAAAATGTTAAATTTACAAGTTATTTATTCATAATTATCAAAAGAAAAATAAATAAATATCGTAAAATAAGTAAAAAAAAAAAAAAAATAATTTTATATACTTACCAAGAGAATTAAATTTTGCAAAAAAAGTAGGACTATTAAAGTTCAAAAATGGAAATATTAATAAACCAAGAAAAATAGGAACTGTTTTATATAAATCCCAAAATGATCCCAAAGTACTATATGTATAATCATGTATTATAAAATTTGTACTATTATAAATTATTTTTTTGGGACATAGTACTATAATTAAAATTAGTAATACTTAATAATTTTTTTTAAATATTTTTTTTTATTTATTTTTAATTATTTTTAAAATTTTTTCTTAATATTTAGTAAATTTGATTAAATTTATAATAAATAAAATATTCTTACCTTCTGATGTGAAAGAAGTATTGTCAATTATAGGAAATTGAGATACTCTAACTACGCTATCTATAAAAAAATAAATATAAATTTATATAATATATATATATACATAATAAATAAAACAAATTTTATTTTTGTATATTTACCATATATGAAATTCACAGAATTATACAAGAAATTAGACATTAAAACCCAATAAGCTATAGTTGCACCTAACAAAACTGTAATGCTAAAAATTTTAGCAACATATTCTGCCCACTTATTAAGATATATTTGACACAATTGAATTACTTCTATATTTTTTTGTTCACCTAAGACATTAAATTATCATAAATATATTATTATATTAATTTTCTTAAATATGTACAAAAAGAATAAAATATTTTTACCATAATAATTATGTACAAGTAAAAGACAATAAGCTGTATATAAACATAAACCACTCATTATAAGTATTAGAAGAATACCAGGGAAAAAGCCAGCCATTTGAATACCCCATGGTATTGTTAATAAAGAAGAACCTAATATTGTATTCCATATTGAAAATCTATAGAAATATGAACATATAAAATTAAAAACAATAAAAATAAAGAAATAAATACTTAAAAATAAGAAAAAGAGAAATAGATATTTAAAAATCAAAAATATATTATAACTATAATTTTATCAAAAATGCATTAAATATAACAAAAAAATATGCTTTTTATTCCTTTATACAGATTAGCATTCATATTGAAAATTACATTAATTTTTTATATTATTAAATATTTTTATTAAATATTATT
>NW_006263353.1:1208806-1215134 GCF_000469605.1 Apis dorsata | reverse complement strand
ATTTATAAGTATATATATATATATATATATATATTTTTAAATATTAAAGAATCTTAAGAAATACACATGTAATAAAATTTCATTCTGATTGTAATTATAATGTTAAATAAAAAATCTATTAAATTATAAATAAATAAAATGATAATCTAAATATTTAACATGCTAGTATTACATATAAATTATATATTTTTTTATTCTTCTTTTATTATTCTTATGTAGTCTATAAATTTGTTGAAATTAATATTCATCAATATTCAATTATAATATCTTGTGCGATTTCCTTGTTAGGTACCAATAACGGACATTGACCTTTCGGATGTCTGTTACCCAGGCAACCGACAGAGCGCTAACCCCTTCTAATGTGAATATACCATACAGTCATCACAACCACCCGATGGTTGTCGAAATATAAACGATATAATTATGTTCGTTTGATACTTACATTCATTTTCATTTTTTAAAAACATGTATCTGTGAATCTTTTGTATTTTTTTTTCTTTAAAATGAAAAGAAACAATTTTTACACTAATTATGTATAATTTAAAATTTCTTTGTTTCATATTATTTATGCTTTAAATATGTGCTTTTTAAGATGTGAAAACGAATAATAGTATATTCAATTTTTTAAACGATAATTGAAATATTGTATGATTAATAGTGAAATTTAATATTATGGATTTAATATGTTTTGAGATTTAATTTTGGTGAAATTTGATAATAGAAATTTAATTTAAATAGGTAAGTTTATTTAAAATGATATAATATTTATAATAAAATATTTATAATATATATTAATGAATATTTATGAATCTTTTATAATAATATTTAAGTTTGAATATATTATGTTAGTTATATATTCTTTTGATTTTAAAATCTATAAAAAAATTTAAAATTAAAAATTTTATTAAAAATATATTATTAAAAATTTTAAAAATAAAAAAACATCAAACATAAAATTAATACATTTAAACAAATTAAAAAAATTAATACATTTAAACAAATATTCAAGATTATCTATTCTTCAAATTAAAAATAACAAATTTTATTATTGCAAATATACAATTTTTTTTTATACATATATTAATAAGAGATTAAGATAAGAATTAAAAAATGAGGAAAATGATATAATATAAATGAAAGAAAACAAGTTATAATCTGACATATTCAAAATGTATATAGATATTTCTGATGCAAGATTTCATTTTTCTCTCATCATCGACCTATTAAAAATATATGACTACCAAGAGATAACAAAAAATTTATGAATATGATTAGATTTCTGAATGCTGTATTAAGAGAATTGACCCAGAACCTTTTCTTGATGATAACATGATAGTTGACAATAATTTATAATTAATACTATATTGTACTATTGATATTAAATTTAATATTGTATTTATCAATACAGGAATAAATACAATAATCAAAACTTCCTTTTGCTTATCAATAATCATATGGAATTCTAAAAGCATTTCTATATAATATAATATATTTATTATACAACATAATAATCTTATTTAGATATTAAATATTAAGTATATATTATATATATATTAAGAATTATAGTTACTTACATTGTAACTAAAGAACTTTGTTTTGATTTAATATCCTTACATGTATCTTCCACAATTTCCTGTTAATAAAACTAAGATAAAAATTTATTTATAATAAACTTTTTGTAAATAAAACTTAGTTTGCATTTTTTAATATTCATAATGTAAAGATTATATAATATATAAAGAAAAAATAATATATAATATATAATAATATATAAATAAGAAAAAAATATATATAATATATATAAATAAAAATTATACAAATATAAAAAATATAAAGTATAAAAAAACATTAAGTTTTACTTAATGATTATAATTAAATTTAAATAATGATAATCAGTTAATATTATTTCTGTATATATATATATATATAATATTTAACTTTAATATGCAAGATTATAATTTTATATTGTTTGTGATATTCTTACCAGATCAGTATTATGGATTTCATAACATCTATCTTGGATTACATTTAATGAAGAACAAGTATTTAATGTTAAAGATGTAACTAAAGTATGATTTTCAGTAAGGGATCTTTTTGGTATTATGGTAATATTAGAATGTAAATTACAGGTTTCGAGACTACCATATCTATAAGAAACATATAATAAGTAATTACTATTCACAATAATATTAATAATGACATAAAAAAAACAATAATATTTCAAATTTCTTATAATAGATAGAAATATTGTTAATTAATGAATAGTAAAAAAGTTGATACTTGAAATAATTATTTGTTGGAATATATTCTAAATTACTAGTCTCAGAATCTTGAAATATAACAGGTTCTACACTAATATGAGATCCTGAAGAGATTAAAGGTGCACTTTCAGATCCATTATCATGATGTATGCAAGATTTCCAAGCATTCTGATATTTATACATTTTATATTTAATTTATGCATATACATGCATATCATATAATAGAACTATTAAAATATATATAATGTATTATTAAACACATTTAAATATATTTATATTTATATTTTTAAATATTTAATTAAAATATAATAATAATATAAAATATAATAATTAATATATAAAATATAAAATAATATATAATATTTAATATAATAATATTTAATATATAAAATATAATATAAAAGTTACATACCTTTTATAATATACAATGTGTTAATATATCTAATAGTTTATTTCACTAAAACTTTACAAAATTTAATGAAGTTGTATTTTTGCAATAAATTCTAAATTTAAAATTAAATGAAATTGTGATTATATGAATTATTATTTCTATAATATTCTGAAAATTTATATAAACATAATAAAAAGAATGACTGAAAATCGTAAATCTATTTATAATTTAAAAAATCTTTTTTATAATTTAAGATTTTTTATATTTTTAATATTTAATAAGATTGCTACATCAATAATAAAATGTAATTTATAGCACCTTTCACTCATAGCACACATAACATGTATGAATGAAACTTCGAGAAAACTGTTGTTTTAAACAACTAAGCATCTGTTTTATAAATCCGCGTTCTTATATCGGATATCCTTGACATAACAAACTCCCTACTCCTCATTTTTCTTCAGTAATATTAATCGTCACAATAATCGTCTACGCATTCATATATTTATATACTTAAACATTTTCCTCTACATTTTCAAATATTTTTAAGAAAAAAATATCGAAATATTTGTAGAATAACAAGATATAAAGAATTTATGATATAACATATTTTTTCATTCAAAAAAATGATAAATTTTTTTTGCGATATTATATAAACTTTCAATTTTTATGTTATGAAAATGTGAATTTCTGAAATATCAGTATAATTTAAAATTATATTGAAAAGCATTAGTTTAGAAAATAAATATTAAATAAACTCTACTTCTTGTAAATGAGAACAGAATAAAATTTGTATGTTAAACTTATTTGTTTAAGACATAGGAATGATAAGACAAGTTTAATTTAGCATTTTTATTCATTTACCTTACGTGATTCACATTAAACGGAAGCCACTACTAAAATCAATAAGACGTCATTATTAACTTGTGATTATTGATATTTTTTATCAAATGTTTATATTTTATTATCAATGTTTTACTATAAGAATATTTATGTACTACATTTAAAAGATCCATTTTCATAAAGCCGATATTATTAGTCAATAAGTAAAGCGCGGGCGCAATATTTCAAGATGGTGACTCGTGCCCTTGTATGTCATTGGTAGACAAAGTTCAGTCTGCTAGCAGGCATCGAGGACGTGTTATTAAATTCTGAAATCTAAGTTTTTATTGTTATTTGATTTAACATAAAAACAAGTTATTTTTTGTTTTAATTATTATTTATTTTATTATATTATTAAATATAATATTTGAAAAATGTCAAATACTGTAACGAGCATAATTATAGAAACCCGAATATACGATGGACAAAAGCCGGGTACGTCTGGATTACGAAAAGCCGTACAGGTTTTCATGCAAGAACATTATACAGAAAATTTCATTCAAGCAATATTACAAGCTCTTGGAGACAAATTATTTGGTAGTACATTAGTTGTGGGTGGTGATGGGAGATATTATGTGAAAGAAGCAGTAGAAAAAATTATCAAAATTGCTGCAGCTAATGGAGTAAGTGTATTATTTAAATATAAAGGATTTATTTAAACTTATTTAAATTTAAATCTAAATCAAAAATATATTTATATTTTACTTTATTAAATAATTATTATCTTTTAATTTTCTTGATGAATGTGTACTATTTAATTTAATCTAAATAATTTTTATAATTCCAAAAATACATTAATAACAACATTATATTTACATTAATAACAATCAAAAAAAAAAAAATTAAATCAAATTTTAATGAAACGTTTTAGGTAAAAAGGTTAATAATTGGTCAAAATGGTATACTTTCAACTCCAGCGGTATCTACTATAATAAGAAAATATAAAACTTTAGGAGGAATTGTCCTTACAGCATCTCATAATCCTGGTGGACCAGATGCTGATTTTGGTATTAAATTTAACTGTGAAAATGGTGGTCCTGCTCCAGATTATGTCACAAATAAAATCTATGACATTACTAAAGTGCTCAAGAATTATAAAACTATATCTGATATATCCATAGATATAAGCAAAATTCAAAGTACTATAATACAAGTGGATGGAAATTCATTTATAGTAGATATAATAGATTCTGTTAATGATTATTTAGAACATATGAAAAATATTTTTGATTTTTCTAGTATTAAAACATTATTACAAGGAAGTAATGATCGTCCTCCTTTTAAAGTTCTTATTAATGCAATGAATGGAGGTATGCAAAACTTAAATTAATATAAATTTAATATATTCGATATTATATTTACAATTCTTTTTCAGTTACTGGCCCATATGTAAAACGAATATTTAGTAATGAATTAGGTGTTGACAATTCAAGCATTATTAATATAATTCCATTAGAAGATTTTGGTGGACTTCATCCTGATCCAAATTTGACATATGCTATAGATTTAGTAAATACTATGAAAAATAATCCATATGATTTTGGTGCTGCTTTTGATGGAGATGGAGATAGAAATATGGTAAATAAAATTTTTTAATTCATATGAAAAATGAATAAATAAAAGTAAATTTATATTATTTAATATTATTGTAGATATTAGGTAAAAAAGCTTTTTTTGTTACACCTTCTGATTCATTAGCTGTATTAGCTGCCAATTTAAATGCAATACCATATTTTAAAAAGACTGGTATTAAAGGATATGCTAGATCTATGCCAACAGGTGCTGCTGTAGATAGAGTTGCAGCTAAAAATGGTATTAAATTTTATGAAGTACCCACAGGCTGGAAATATTTTGGTATATATTAATGTTTGCTTATTTTTGAATTACATAGTATATTTTTTTATAATAACATTTTAAATATAATATTTTTCATTAATATTTTACTATTAGGAAACTTAATGGATGCTGGTCTTCTATCACTTTGTGGAGAGGAAAGTTTTGGCACTGGTTCAGATCATATTCGCGAAAAAGACGGAATATGGGCTTGTCTTGCATGGCTAAGTATAATTGCAAATCTTGGAAAATCTGTAGAAGATATATTATTAAATCATTGGCAAACATATGGAAGGAACTTTTTTACAAGGTATTTATTATGTTATATAATTAATTATTATTATTATGTTATTTTTATTTTAATACATTATGTTGTAACTTTATATAATATATATACTAGATACGATTATGAAAATTGTGATTCTGAAGCAGCAAATAGAATGATGCAACATATTGAATCAGAAATACAAAAACCTGAATTTATAAATTCAAAATTAATATCTGAAAATAAAGTATATATTGTAAAATTAAGTGACAATTATTCTTATGTAGATCCTGTTGATGGAAGTCAAGCTAGCAAACAGGTATTGTATTATAATTCTATACATTTTACATTATATAATATATAATATATACAACATATTGAGATAGTATAGATTATTATGTAATTTTATAACAGGGACTAAGAATTTTATTTCAAGATGGTTCTCGTATAATTTACCGTTTATCTGGTACAGGAAGTTCTGGAGCTACTATTCGTGTATATGTTGATAGCTATGAAGATGATCCAAATTCTTTAAACAAAGATGCTCAAGAAATTCTTAAACCATTAGTTACTATTGCATTAAAAATAAGTAATTTACGTGAATTTACTGGTCGTGATGCACCAACCGTGATTACATAATACATAATTCTTATTATTAATAATTATATCATCATTAAAAATACACTATATAATAAG
>NW_006263353.1:1204556-1208338 GCF_000469605.1 Apis dorsata | reverse complement strand
TATATATTATATTATTATATAATATTATGAATTGCAATTATTATATGAAAATTACATAAATGCATATATTTGTATGAATCGCAAATTTAAGATATAAGATTCTTATATATTATTCAAAAATTGAGTAATATATAAATAATTGAATGTTCAGTAAATCCAACAAATTTTTTTATTGATTTTAATATTAAATATTTAATATTGAATATCATGATAATAGAAATTATTCGATTATAAAAAGTAAGAAAATATTTTCTCTAATGTAATTCATAATTTTGCTTATATAATTACAAATATTTCATATGATTTATAACAAAATACTTAATATAAAAATGAAGAGCAACGTATGTTTCATATTTTTCTATACAAAATGGCAGATTTTTCATTTAATTATAAAAGTTTTAACTTTTACATGGTTATTATATTTAAAAATATTTTGTTAATATAATAGAAAAATAAAAAAAAAATTTATATAGTAAAATTCAGTAAGAAATCTAAGATCACGCATATCTTTATACGTAGAACTTGTTTGCCAAAGGTGTTCAAGCATAAAGATGGAAATGATTTAATCCTTCATTATTTGTATAATGTTACATAAATTTATAAAAATGTTTAGTTATATCTTGAAGTATATAAAAATATTAATTTTAAAATTCAATATTTTTAAATTACATTTTTATACATTTTATATATAAAAAATAAAGAATACATATATATAACATTATATAATTTTCATCGAAGGATTAAAAAAAATTATCTTCAATTGTAATTAAAAGTATTATATCATATTATTTTTATTGATTTTTCATTTTGTTTTAATCTATTTGATAATTCTGTTTTTATTAAGATGGCGGTTGTTCGTGATAGGAATGAAATTTGAATTTAATATTATTTTTATGATTTATAATTCCAAAATAGTTGCTATTTTTTCGATTTGATTTATGTAAATGAAAACATAACGAATACAAGAACATAAAATATTTTAATTAATTCCAATTATATTCCCTGCAATATAAGTCACTTACTTAAAAGCTGTAAATAATTATAAAGTTAATTTTTATAGTTAAAATAGAATATTGATTTTGAACAAAACATATTACAGATACATATAATTAATGCTAAATTATTTTAAAAAAGGATTTATTTATGTATGTTATGAAATATTAAAAAAAAAAATTGAAATTAATATAGATATGTATAAATTTTAAATTTCAAAAACATATCTATCTTTTAAATATTTAATTTTGTAAATAGCAATTTTATTCAATTGAAAAATTAATAACCTTTTACATTATTGCTGTATGTTATTACAAACCATTCATTATATTGATAATTATTTCAAATATTATATAATATTATCAATTAGTTCTATCTTATTTATTTATGTACTATACACAAATTATATATAATATGATATATATTGTTTTATTCTTTAATTATAAAGCGAATATTAATTGATAAATTAAATGAAAAGCAGGGATGCATGTAAAAAGTGCTGTTTTAAATTCTTAAAAGTCATGAGAAAAATATTTTTTGAAAGCATGATTTAATATATTAATGTAGATTGAAAATAATCGCTAATAAGATACTCGGTATCATATATTATTATATATTAAAATTTATAGTACAATTATAACAGTAACATAATAATAATATGGAATAAATATCTGATTTTATAATAATACTGAATTTTAAATATAAATAATTAAAAATAATTTATAAAAATTTATTTCATTTTAAAATTTTGTAAAAAATTGCCGAATATCTTATTAAAATTAATTGATAAGATAGGATATACCTAATAATTTGTAAAATTAAAATCAATAAGATTGATAATTTTAAACTTCAATAAAAGTATAAGTGATAAAAATGAAGATAAAAAATATGATAAAGTTAATTGATGAATGTAATAAATAATCAACTGAAAAATTATTATAAATATTATTATTTAAATATATAACAAAAATTATTTTTTTATGTATAACTTCTATAATGTAACATTTTCAAGTATTTTATTTTTACATATGTTCATAATGAAATGAAACTCACGAAACAAAAATACTGTAGAAATCTAATTTCGAAAAAATAAGAATATCAAATGCTCATGACAAATATATCATTCATCTGAATTACATTTATTCTCATTTGTATAAAATTTTTTGTAATGGCAGTATGCAGCAATAGATATTTATGGAAATGGAATGTATTTTATAAAACGAAGTTATGATACTATACTGATATTATATTGGTAAAAATTTTGAACACTTGTGACTACAGTACTTTTTGAATGAATTTCAAGAAGAATTTTGTAAATAGTTGATGGAAGGGAGGATACTTGGGGACCTGAGTCGACGCAATTTCCATTCGATTTCAGTCACATCATAAAAAAATATAAAAAGAAAAATAATTCATTTATTCTTTAAATTTTTGTTTTTTCTATTATCAATTTATATGTATTGATTATTGAAGATAATAATATAATAAAATAAATAAAAAAAATTGAAATATAAAAATATTTATATAATAATAATAATATAATGAATATATAAATAAATGAGCTAAAATTAAGTTGTAATAAATGAGTTATTTTTTAGATAAAAAATTTGTGATGTAACGTGAATATGGAATGTGATAATGTGTCATAGAGACCAGCGATGACTGCCGATTTTAATGTAAAACTATTAACATATAACATATGTATCATATTGAGAAATAGTAATTATGTATTCATTGTAGGTATATGAATGAGTGGTTCTCCATAAAAACGTGATCTTAGATTTCATAATTTAAGCAATTTAATAAATTTAAAAAATACATTTAAAAATTTATGAAAATAAATTTTTAAATAATATTTATTTCAATATGTGTTTAAATTATGGAAAAAAAATTATGAAAAATATCAGAAATATATTTTAAAGTTATATAAATTATGACAAAAATCATTTAAATCATTTTTATAAATTTTGTATAATGAAATACATGCGTTGTTCGTTTTAAACGAAATTTCTGATAACATAAAATATACTTGATTATTGAATGAAATATGAATGTATTTATAATTAAATACATTAAAAGTTTCACCATGAAACGATTAATAAATTTATAATAAATCGATCTTTAATCAATGAATATTTTATTTTCACATTAAATTATTCTTTTTTTCTAATTTTTCATTTCCGGTTTGAAATATGATTTCTAATTCAAAATGAAAAATTATATCATAGAAAATCTTATAGAAAAAGGTATTAACAAAGAATACTTTAGTTTTTGTTTTTCTTGCAATTCTAATTTTCAATCTATATATATATATATAGGATCAGAGTATCATTTTTTTTTAATTAAACAATGAAAATATGTTATATATATAATATTAAAAAAAATATCGATACAATAAATAGAGGTATAAATGAATACATATCGAATAATCATATTAAAAAAAAAAAAGAAGTTACTAAAAATATGAACAATTCCACTGCAAATTCGCCTATAACAATTTATATATATATATATATATATATATAAACAAGAAAAACAAAAGATTAATAAAAATTATATAAAATTAATTCCTCTAAAAAAAAAAATAAAGTCAAATCATTACATAAAGTAAATATCATACATTTAAAACTATCTTTAATTATGTTTAAAGTTAAAAAAATAATTCAAATATTAACAATTTATAAAAAAAAATAATATTTATTAATCAGGATTTTTAAGTAAAAAAAGTTTGTTATCAATCTGCATAATTTTCAATTATGAAACATTAGAAATAAAAAATTTAAAAATTA
>NW_006263353.1:1200623-1204381 GCF_000469605.1 Apis dorsata | reverse complement strand
GAATTTATATCTTTAATTAATGATGATTTAGATAATTTTTCAAAGAATTTGTTCTTAATAAAACTTTGGAAAAAAACTGACAATATAAAAGAAATTTTAAATCATCGCGATAAAATTCTTAAAATTATTAAATATTATATTTTTGGTAAGTATTTAAAAATATAAATATAAATTTATTTTAATGTCAATATAAATTTATTTTAAAAATTTTTTATTATGTTGTTTTTTATTAATTGTTTAAATATGCATAAATATATAGTTTAAGTTTATAAGAAACAATCATTAAAAATATAAAGATGTTTTTGAAGACAATAAATATACACAAATGAAATTTTTCTATAATTAAATTATTTATTGTATTAAATGTATAATATAATTTATAAAATCTAAGAATTAAATATTTTAGTAATTAATACTAATAAACTTATTAGTAAAAATTAAGAAAGATATATATATATATAATGAAATCTTAATTTTAATATTCGTATCTTATTTATGCTATATCAAAATCATCTCTCTGTAATAAAAAAGTATATAACATTAATAAGTGTAATAAATTTAATATTAATTTAATATATGATATGAATATATTTTATTACTTTATTACTTACAGCATCATTGTATTCTAATACATGTATTTTAATAGCTGATGTGTCTACCCAAGTAACAAAATCTTCCAGATTTCTATATTTATTTTTTAATGTTTATTTTATTCTTTCATATTTTATTTAAAAATATTTTATGCATACCTTGTTATTAAAAATGCTGGATCTTTTACAACTTCTGTACCAACTCTAACATGACCTTGTTCTATGAATTGTGTAGCCATTTTTAAGTTTTGGCTCATTTTATTTCGTACCATAACAACTGGCAAACGTCTTCTACAAAATGAACTGGCACTCACTTTTTGTGTTAAAGACAAATCCCATTTTGTTGCTATAAGTCCCATCATATATAATTTCTCTAATAATAATGCACTCTGCTCTATTCGAAATGGATGTTCTGCGTCAATTTCTTTAATTTTTTTGCCTAATTCACGAATTTCTCGTGCCAATTTATTATATCTGGAATAATTAATGTTAATATATAATTATGTTGCATATATATTTATGAAATTTATGTTTAATATATGTTAATATGCAATAGACTTACTTCGTATAATCTTCTCTTTTTTGTATTCGATAACGTTTTAAAATTTTTATTTCGTGTAAATTATTATCTGCTTCCCATGATATAAAATCAACTTTTTTTAACAATTTCTGTTCGTGATATTTTAATTTTCGTACCATAATTGTCACAATCAAATAATTATTATTACGTATAAAGAATATAAACTATAATATATACTTAACCTGCATCTATTTATATATTTTGTTTTGATAATAAAGAAGGTTAGGTATTTATAAGTATTTGTAAGTATAACATTAAGATTGACCAAATAAACGTTTTATAAATAATTAAAATAGATATTAATTATTTTCTGAATATTTCAATAAAAAAATATTTGATACAAATCATTTTTTTACATCTATTTTTTTCTATTAATACAAATTTATAATAATGAATAAGATGTTATTTATTTATATATTTTGTATAATTAAAAATTTAAAATTAAAAATTTTGATTTTTATATGCATTAACAATAAAAAATTTATTATAGGTTTTTTATTCAAATAAAACATTGTAAATAATATTAAATTAAACAAGATTAACAATAAAAAATTAAATAAAAGATTTACTTAATTTTATAATGAATAAAAAAAGCGAAAAAGTAATGCCAGGTGATGGTTTACGATCTTTAAAAAGTACAATATTATTTCGTACAATTAATTATGAATTATATATTAAACCGGTAAGATTATTTTTTAAATTGAAGTAAATTTATAATGATTTTAATTTATTTTATTTTATTTTAATATATAATAATAATATATTATAAATATCATAGATAATAGGTTGACGATTATATAATAATTATTAATTCCTAAAAAACAAAAATTCTTTATATATTATATTATATATTTTTTCATATTAAAAATTCATTATACAATTATCTAATAATAATTTATTAAATAATTAAATGTTATATGTTTATATTAAATATTTGAATTTTTAAATATAATATTAATAAATTATAAAAACATCTTCTTAAAATAATCTGATTTCTTTTTCAGAATAAAATAATAATGATTTTTGGAACCATTGCAATGTTTGGTTGTGTAGGGTATATTGTTTATATGCAACATAATTCTAATAATAAAAAATACTATTCTGTAATTAATTCTAATGGAACAATTGATTTTAAAAAGAAAATATCAAAATGGACAATGTAATTTACATATTTTTTTATGTTCATTAATATTAATTACATAAAATATAGAATTATTACTTATTATATTAATTAGTTTATTATATTCTATTTTATTGTCAATTATTAATTTTCTTATTATTATTTCTATTATATGTATTTCAATGATATGTAACAATAATTTAAGATTCCTTTTTATATAAAAATATTTTATTATAACACATAAATTTTTCAATTCTTATTGTGATACTTTGAATTTAATACTTATATAAATATATTAATATATATATTTATATATATTTAGAATATATTTTTTTGATATATTAATTTTAACAAAATATTATTTTGAAAAATGTAAATAGCATTTTATACCACATATATTTTAGATATACATTATATGTATGTTCTATACATATATACATAGAAAGTTAAATTTTGTTATTATTTTATACAAATTATTAATTTTGGCAGTATATAAGATTAATCAAAAAAGTACACTTAGGTATGTTATAATAAACAGTTTAAAAATTGTTAAAAACAATAATATTATGTAATATTAATAACAATAAATGTTACAATGAGTGTTATGTACATATATTTTTATAAAGAATACCATAATAGATTTAAGATATAAATATTATTTATATCTTATATATGTTTTTACATATTACTTACAATGAATAATTATTACAATTATGTTAGTTTTAGTATATCTTTCTGTAATTTTTATAAAGATCTTGAATTTGGTCCAGATTTTTGAACAAGAAATATTCTAAGCTTTTAAGTTAACTAAATTACATAATAATACTAAAAATATATATGTATGGTTTTATATATGCATATAATATATATATATATTATTTATTAAATATTTTGTAAATGTATAGCTTTTTCATATGATTTAATATTAATATGTAAATATTACTTTAAAATAATTGATTATGTTGTATTATATTATATATATAAAATTTAAAAAAATTCAATATGTAATTATATTTTTCATATGTAATACTTCTAAAAAAATGATTATAGAACATAATTATTATTTTATATAAATTGATATGATTTTGTTTGAAATATTTGTATCTTTTATTTCATAATTTATAAGTTATTGGAAGCATTTAGGGAAAATAAAAAATTTATTCTATTTTTAATATAGCATAATGGATTATATCTATATTAAAGGAAAGTTATACATGTTTTCTAAAATATTCTCTTGTTTTTTATTTATTTAAAATGAAATGTTTTAATACTAATTATAAGATATATTAATGTATATAACTGATTTCAATTCTATAAATATAAAAAATATAGTATCAATTTCTTTTTGTATAGAAAACGATAACAATTAATTTATCCAGAACAAAGTAGTAAATAGGAACAATGATTTCAAATTAATGATTTCAAATTTTATATAATTCTCATAAATATATCGCTTATTATTAAAATA
>NW_006263353.1:1195644-1200263 GCF_000469605.1 Apis dorsata | reverse complement strand
TATATATATATATATATATCTGAAATTATTTACAAGAACATGTGATATATGATAATTTCAAACTTTATATAATGTATATGATTTAACAATTTTCTAAATAATAGAAAAATAGAGCCTTTTGAAAATTTTTGTTTATATCAGTTATAGAATATTATTATTTTGAAGTAAAGCTTATTAACGATATAAAACATTAGTTTATATATGATTAATTTTCTTTGACAAACATTAAAAAATCATTTATATCACAATGAATTTTTATTATTTCTGAATATTTTCCTACAAACTATTAAGCTTAATAAAAATCACTTTAATAATAAGCGATTATATATGTATTAAAATTTGGCATTTTCATAATACTTTGTTGATGTTTTGTACTTTTAGAGACAAGGCGATTTTTAACAAAATTTTTTAAGTTATGTATGAAATAAAAAATTTACGTTAATTTGAAATTTTTTTTAAGAAATATTAAGAATTTTTTAAAAAAGAAACAAATATCTTAGATAAATATCCCAATAAATTAAATTGAAGAGAATTTTAACTAAAACAAAAATAGCTATATAATATTAATTTTTATGATTATAACATAACTTCAATGCATATAAAATATTCTTATACTTTAACAATTTCTCAATACTAAAATTTTAGTGATAATTTATAGTTATTACCATATGAAATCTGATTCATCTTTTAACATGTACAACTTTGCTTATTTTGTGGATATAGTAGAATGGTTTCATAAATCGCATTTGCTACATAATCTACATTGTTTTCATTAAGTCCACATATATTTATTCTACCACTTCGTAACATATAGATGTGGTAATTATTGATTAAACATTCAACTTGTCTTTCTGAAATAATGATTTAAATAAAATAATATATTATTAAATATAATAAAATAGTTTCCTTAAATACTAACCAGTTAGACCTGTATAACAAAACATTCCTATTTGTTTAGTAATATGATCCCAAACACCTGGAGTTCCTTTTTGAACCAATTTTTCATATAAACATACTCGCATTTCTTTTATTCTAGTAGACATTGTAATCATATGACTTTTCCTGAAATATTTTGATATTTTTAGAAAATATTTATATTTAGTGTATAATTTTATTATTTTGTTTTTTATATTATACCATTGCTTGAAAAGATCTGGATTCTGTAAAACAGTTGCAACTAATCTTGCTCCATGATTTGGTGGATTACTATACATTCCTCGGACAATCAAAGTTAACTGTGATTTAACTTGAGCTAATTCTTTTGTATCAGACATAACAACTATCAAATTTCCAACTCTTTCATTATATAAACCAAAATTTTTAGAAAAGCTTTGAGTACACATAAATTCTATTCCACGTTCAGCAAATCTTCTTACTACATAAGCATCTTTATCTATATTACCACTTGCAAAACCCTAAAAATTATATCTTTTATATTACTGTTAAAATTATTTTAAAAATAGATAGCAATATATATTATCTATAATAATACTTGATAAGCAGTATCAAAAACTGGAAAAAGAAAATTTTCTTCCACTACATCTGCTATTTTCTCCCATTGTTCAGGAGTTGGATCACATCCAGTAGGATTATGTGCACATGTATGGAAAATAATTACAGCATTCTTTGGAGCATCTCTAAGATCTTTAAGCATTCCTTCTATATGAAGAGAACAGGTTTCTGGATTCCAATATCTATATTCACAAGCTCTTTTAAATCCTCCATTTAAAAACACAAGTTTGTGATTTTCTATTAATAAATATTAAAAATTAAAAATATTATATTAAAAATTATGTAAATAAATATCTTTTTCATCATTTCATTTAAAAGTTATTAATACTTGCCCCAAGTAGGTTTGCTATAATAAACAACATCATAGTGTAAAATACGATTTAAAAATTCAGCTGCAACACGCAATGCACCAGTGCCAGATAATGTTTGAATGCCAAAAGCATGACCTTGTGCAATAATAGGAGAATCTGTACCCAACAAAAGTCTTGTTGCTGCTTGAGAAAAAGCATCTAATCCCAAAACAGGGAGATATTCATGATTTTGTAAATCATCTGCAGCTAATGATTTTTCTACTTTCCGTATAACTGGTAATACCCATGGTTTTCCTTCACTTGTGCGATAAGCTATAAATAAATAATTTTATTATAAATTTCAGAAAATATTTGAATTATATAATAATCTTAATAATCTTATACATTATTTAATATTTAAAAAGTAATTATATTCTATAACAATATATGATATGTGTTATGTAATCACTAGATATTGCTGGAGGTCATTCAAGAACAGATTTATTAGTAATATCAAATGACAAATAAGATAATTTTAAAAAATTTCAAGCTTTTATATTTTAAAAAATCATTTTTTAAATTATAAAAAAGAAATTATAAAAGAATTTATTTATATATATTTGTTTTTTTAAATATAAAATATTAAATTAAAAATTTTGCAACATACCTCCTATAGATAAATTCACTTTTTTTTCGTGAGTATCTTCTAAAAAAGCTTTATGAATTGCAAAAACTTCTATTGAAGGTCCTAATTTGATTCCACAAAACCTTGTAGTCATTTTTGGAACGTTTAAATATCGAGTGATCAACTACGTATGCAACGATGTAAAATGAGAGTTAATCCGGCTCCACCATTTTATATGGAATAACAAACACATTTATAAATCTCTTGTAATCACTATGTAAGGAATATTCTTGACTTTTAAAAATAAAAATTCATTTTAAAGATAAATATTCACATTTAACATATAACTATAATTTAAATTATAATTATATAAACTTTTATTATTAATAAATTTAAATTAATTTTAATATTTAATAAATAGATATTTGATATATATTTATAATTTTAATTATATTGCATGTAGAAATTTTATTTTTTATAAAACATAATATAAAACAAACATTATATATAAATAAATTTCAATATATATATAATCATTGTTAAAAATATAAATATATATTATGACGTATTACATAAAATATTAAATATTTTTGAATTTATAATTTTAAAATATACAAAATATTTATAAATATTAAATTTTATATTTTCATGTAAAAAAAAATATGCATTTTACAAAAACAAACAAGATTTTATATAATTTGTAAAATAAATAATACAAAATAATACAAGTAAAAAATTTTTACATGTTAATAATTATTTAATATAAATAAGATTTTTGGAATTCCTGCTTTATCGATTGATCGTTTTTACCGTTATTTATCATTATAGAGGTCGCCATACGTAAGTAATATATCACGTATATAGTTTAATCAATGCATAAAAATTTAACATAGTTTAGTTGAAAGTTGAACAGTGAAGAGTCAAGTTTCTGTGTCAAATTTTATACTTTGTGCCAACTATTACGTTTTTTTTTCTGTTGTATTTTTTGTGTTTATATGACTGTACATCCTTGAATTACACGAGAAACCATATTAGAGTGAGCATGAAATATATTAATTTTCTTCTTAAATATATAATTTATTCTTTTGATTACGATTTAAAGGTGCTGTATGTTGTTATGATTTGTTATTATATATAATATTTTCTTATAAAATATTTATAGTATAGTATAGATAGTTTAATCATGCGTTTAAAACATATAATAAACATAAAATTTAAAATATATAATATTTTTTTCAATTAAAATTCTTAATTATTTTAATTATGATCATAAAGATTGTTAACATATTGTACAAAAATAATTTTAATTGTTCATTAGACAATTAATATGTTTAGTGTGCTTTTCAATATAAATAGTATAATATTATCAATGAAATGAAGTTTAAAAACTTCAATCTAAATTGAATTAAATTTTATTGTCAGATGAAAAATTATTAATTTTTTGTAGTAATAATTTTCTAAATATTATTACATATATGTATAAATTCTCTTATGTATTTTTGAATAATATATATTACTTATATAACATTGCTTATACATGCATGATATCAAAATATTATTTATAATATTTATAAATATATTATTTTTTAAAACATTTGATACATTTTTTTTATCAAATTTTGATTAAATTAAAAATAATCGATTAACAGATTTTATTTATTTTCATTTCTTTTTTTATATTAATATAAACAGAAATCAAATATAAAATAAAGATAAGAAATATGTATTTTTTTAAATAAATTAATGGTCGACTTAAAATTCAAGTTTCATGAACTAATTATCTGTAATTCCGAATTTATCGATTTATCGAAATTTATAAGTAATTATTTAAATCAATATTAAATTGCTTAATAATGATTTACAGTGATTGTTGATTCATTAATAATTTAAATATATTCATAAACTGAATTTTTAAAAATTTTTTCTATATTATTTGTTTCATAATAAAAAATGTTTAGAAATTTTAATTTTAAAATGATGTAAATTTATATTTTTGGCATCATATTCTTATAAATGTATATATTTTGTATTAAATCAAATTTCTTTAAATATGAAATTTATATTAAATCTTATTAATAGTATTCTATTATATATTTGTAATTATTTATAATATATATTATATAATATATTTAATTATTATATATAATTATATAAATTAAAATATTGTTTTTGTTTTAGCTTTTAAAACAAAA
>NW_006263353.1:1193023-1195430 GCF_000469605.1 Apis dorsata | reverse complement strand
TTAATAATAATATTAATTGTATTTATTCTATAAAATTTTTTAAGTTATTAATATATATTATAAGGATATTTATGAAAAAAGTAACTAATTATTAACAATATGTACATAAAACATAGAACATAGTATCTTTTATATCTGTATAATACAATTCTATTCTAATAAGAATTATATGTACAAGAATTCTTAGAATTAGAATTAGAATTTTAAAGGATTTTTTTGTAGATAAATTTATTCAATGATATGCATTATTATTATAATAAAATACAATTATATAATAAAGTACATTAAGTATATCATTATTTATTATTATTATAATATTATTATTATAAATTTATTAAAATTATTTTTTTATATATTATTTATAAATTATGATTTTGAAATATAAAGGTATATATATATATATATATAAGATATATATATATATATATATAAGAGAATCATATTTATGTACATTCATATATTAAAATTATTAATGAATCTCTATTACTTGAAACGTTATTATATTAATATATTAAAGAAGAAAAGAAAATATATTTTTGGAAAATAATACGGACTTTAATATCAAAAACAGAAAAAGCACATTTTGTCCATATAGTTTTAATTGAGAACATTGTACTGAATGCAGCAATATTAGTAATACGTGTATAGAATGCGTAAAATGAGAACTGATCGAGCTTATTTTTTCTTATAAGAATTGTTTCAATATTATTGGTACACATATTTTATTGTTTAGTCTATTTCGAATTAAAAATTTTTATTTATTAAAAATACAAAATATTTCAAAACTATAATATTATTTAAAAATATAAATTAGAATGTTAACATTTAATTATATATATATAATTATGGCAATATCAATTAATAAAAAAATATTTAATTTATAGATCAATAGATAAAAAATTGATAGACTTAATAGTTTAATTTAATTTTTTAATGAATATTATTTTATGAATATAATAATTAAAAATTCACAGAGAAAAAATACTTAACAGAATTACTTATATTTAATTACAATTTTTAATTTTTTTTACTATTATAATATGATTTTATAATCAATAAATCAAAATAAAATACGTTTTCTACGTTCTTTCGTTTTTTGTCATCAGGAAAATCGTTATAAAATATGAATTATTAAATTTTATTTTATTTTATCAATCTTCTTCATCGTCCAATTTATTTATTTAATATCGATGCATTTCAATCGAACGAAATTTTTTTCAATATTTTTTTTTGTAGCATCTTCCACATAATAATTTCAATTAATAACAAAATAATCTATATTAACTTTGAACTGAATCAAATAAAGAGAAAAGATTCTCATAAATTTTTTTTTTATTTCTTTTTTTTGAATTATTTTGTTGCAAAAAAAATTTGAAAATTAAGAGTTTCTAATGAGATTCTTTCTAATGAAAATCTTTCTAAAGAATCTTCTAAGTAATCTTGAATTAGTTAAAATCAAAAAAAATTTACATATTATATATATATGATATATATGATATATATCTGATATATATATATGATATATATTTTATTAATATGCGTTCATAAGATTTTTTTTATGATTTTTATGATTTTGATTATTGTTATATTTGTTAAATAAAAAAAATAATATTCTTTATAAAAATATTAAAAAAAACAAAAATATTAAAAAATAATAAAAATATTTAAAAAAATATATTTTGACTAATAACAAAAATAATAGAAGTAATAATTTTTTTATGATTCTTCAGAAAAAAATAATTTTTAAAAAATTAATAAAATAAATAATAAACTAATTATATTGTTAATTGGATTCAAGATTTTTCGTATTATAATCTTCATCAAATATTTGCAATTAATGTTAGCATTTTATATATAATATAATTTCACTAATGTGCATTTTCTTGTAACCGATTGCACCAATGATCGCGAAGGAATTTTGTGAAACGTGTTAAGTCTAGCGTAAATGGAAGAACGTGATAGAATATATATTAAAAGATATATCTAGTTAAGTTGAAGACAAGTAGAAATAATATAAAATTAATATTGAAAAATTTGTTTTTACTTAAAAAGTATTAATTTTTTATTTGTTATATATTATATACTTTTTCATTTTAGATATATAATATTAATTTTTATCAATTTAAACAAATTTTTAAATTAAAAAAATTTGATTAAAATTAATATGTATATTGCATATTATAAATATGGAAAGAAGAAGAATTAAAACTTTCGTTTATTAGATTATTTTATTAACTGCAACTTGAATTCGAAATGATTTAAAATTTCATTATAGGAATATGTTTAAGTTTAATTAAAATTCGTCTTTTAAATTTTAATCTACGAAAATGATTGATTAATTAACAAATAAAATTGTTTTAAAATAAATAAAATGAGATATATAAAACTTGAATATAAACCAAATTTT
>NW_006263353.1:1190138-1192748 GCF_000469605.1 Apis dorsata | reverse complement strand
ATATTTTAAAAAAAGATAAAATTATTAAAAATTATAATTATAATTAAATATTTAATTTTAATTTTAAATTAAAATTTTAAAATTAAATAAAATTTAAAATTAAAATATTATTGATTGAAAATAATTTTTAATTAAATATTAATTAAATCATAAGTATGTTCAATAATGATTGAATTAAAATATATCTTTTCATATGAAAAAAATAAAAAATTTATAAAAGAAATCAAAAAATTATTTTCATAAAAATTATATCTCGAGATCAATAAGTGAACTATATATTATATCTATGATAGCATAGTTGAGATGAGATATTATATATGAGATATTAAATTATAATAAAATAAATTATAATAAATTATAATAAATATTGCAAATTATAAGAAATATAATGAAATTCTAAATAATTAATCTTAGAATTTTTAATTAATAATATTTCAACAAGACTCCAAATGGAAGTAAATAATATTTTTTATACATATATATAATTAAATTTTATACGTAATATTAATATTCATATATATTTTTCATATATATTTTTTAATTTAATCATTATTTTAGAATAAATTTATATTATTTTATTTCATATTTATTTTATTTTATATTTATACTACTATACTATAATATACTATAATAATATAAATATAATATATTTATATTATTATATTTCATATTTATTTTATATTTATTTTATTTCATAATTTTCCATAAATAAAAATAAACAAAAAAAATATTAATTATATAAATAATATATTTCTCGTTATAAAAATAAGTAAATTTATATTTTTTCGATTCGAATTGCATATTTCTTATTCTTATTTTTTATCTAAACAAATAATAAAAGAAAACAAATAATTCATTTATTCTAACAAAAATATATCTATAATATAATTTATTATAATCAGAATTTATTAAAATCATATATTCTTCTTCCTTATTTTTCTTTTCTACATATTAATCTTTATTTAATTTTACATCTTCTTTTTTTTTTATATATAAATCTTTCTTTAATCACAAATTTATGTCTCTATATTCTACTTTATCTTTTTTTTTTCACGTTGAATTCTCTGAACATATTTTCGAACAATGCTTTTCTATTTGTGGGAACATCGTTGCAGGTTATTGTTTGAGGTTAATCGCAAAAACAATTTTAATTCTCCTTATTTATTAAAGAATGTAATTCAATGAATGCAAGAAAGATTCGATGATTTTCATAGAATAAAAAAAAATTAAAAAATATGCGATTATTTCTTGTTTACTTTTGCGAATTTCTTTGTTTTTGTATTGTTTTTGAACAATCAATCTAAATTTTTATATCATTCAAATTTGATTAAAATTTTTTTTACAATTATTACAAATTATATCTTATATAATAATATTTAGATATTTATACAATTTTATATTCTTATATTTTTGTATAATTAAATTTTTTATAAATATATAATTATCTGCAGAATAAAAGATTTTCGTATAAGAAAGCACAGAAGATTTAAGATTTAGAACATAATAGAAGTTTAAGAATTTGGTCAAATCTAGTATTCAAATTTGTTAAGAGTTTTCATTTTTTATAATAGCGAATATTTATATAAATTTATATTTTTTATAATAAATGCATAATTGTTTATAGTTTATTTGCATAAACAATTTCGTAGATAAGAACTCGGAAAATTAATAATATTTTAGATTTATAATAATATTTTAAATGTTTGAATAGAATGAATTTTGGTTTACGATGATATAATTAAGATTATATAATAGAAATTATGAATATAAATCTAAAGTTTAATCCATGTATTGTGATGATTAATTATATATATAGTGATGAATTGAAAACTAATACAAAGATAGATATATATATAGAATCTTTCGTGATGAAAATAGTATAATTAATAATTTAATTTGTAGTTTAGGAAGTGGTAAATTTTTTTGAATTTTTTATTGCAATGATTTATTAAATTTTGACAATTACATTATAAAATGTTAATGAAAATCTCTGTTATTATAAATGTTATTCAATTTTTCCCATTAGAATTTTGCAAATCATTATTTTAAGCTTTACTTTTTAAATTTATTTTTAAATTTCAGATTTTAAGTTTCAAATATTAGATTTTAGATTAGATTTAGAGATTAGATTTAAAATTTTTTTAAAAAATTTTAAGTTAAATATTAGATTTCATTTTTCATATTTCAAATTCTACATTTTAAAATTCAAATTTTAAGATTTAGATTTTAAATTTTAAATTGTAGATTTTATTTTTCAAATATCGAATTTAAGTCAAGATTTAAAATTTTGTTTTCAATGTTTTGAATATTATATTTAAAAATTTTACTACTAATATATAATTTTTATAAGAACATAATATATTATTTAATGAAAAATATTCATATTTTTTACTTATAATTAATTAATGAATTATTAAAATTTTTAATAAATTAAATTAAATTATTAAAAATTTGAATATATTCTACAAATTTTTACGTCGTTGCAATATATATAATTCGTATAAATGACAATTCTAACGAAAATTTTAAAGTTGATGCAATACATATTCTTTTATGATTCTTTTGTGATTCTATATTCTTCTATATTCTATATTCTGAGCATAATAGATA
>NW_006263353.1:1186657-1189795 GCF_000469605.1 Apis dorsata | reverse complement strand
TCTAAGATTTTCTTTATTTTTATAAATTTTTAAATAAATTTTTTAAAATAAATATCAATAGTTTGTTGACATTAAGTATATTATATCTGTAAAAATTTTATTATAAAAAATAAATTAATTAATATATTATAATAATTATTTTTAATTGTTCGTCATTTTAAAAAATATTATTATTATAAATATTAGAAATAGAAACTATCATTTTTCTGCAAGAAAACTATAAATCTAATTAAAAATCTAATTTAAAAAGGAAATTATTTTAATTCTTCATGTTATATATCCAGAAATATAAGGATCAAAATTATTTTTCTTAGTAAGATGGAGCATTCTCATGATAATTCATATGAACAAATATATTAAATGGATCGATGTAGAACTGCAGCTGGCTGTTGCCGCTGTTGATGAAAAGCACACAATCATTCTAGTGGTCAAGGATTTCCACGGTAATGCAAAAAAGAAAAAAATAAAATTGAATGTTGAGTTTAAAATAGAGAAATAATTTATACTAATATTTTTTTCAGTATATGAATATTTTCGTGAATTTCAATACAAGTTGAAAAAAAATTTTATTTTAATTTATGTGTTATACTTTATATATCGATACACTTTATATCGAAATATAATATATAATTTTTTAGATATGTTAATTGATTTTTCCGAAAAATTAATTAATTTAGTATCATTAGTTGAAATTTCAATGAAACAAATACAAATTAAAAAGATAACAATTATCTAGGTAATTAATGATTTTTGAATCAATTTGCTAGTTAAAGAATAAATAAATTTATCGTTTGAAATTATGAATCTAATTATTATATCATTAAAAATATTTGTTTCGTATTTATAGATTATTAAAAATATTATTTAGGATTTTATTTTATTTCTTAATGAAAGTTATTTAAAAAAAAATTATCTAATTTTTTTCTGATATTATATTATTACTTCATTAATTTTTTTTTATTAATTCTTTAATAGCGAAATTACGCCTTGAGGTAATTTTTTTTACAAAAAATATTTGTTATAATTTTTTTTCTCGTTATTAAAATCTATTTGAATGTACGATCCTCTATATAAATTATATTTATGTGACATAAAGTATGAACTCTTAATCTTATTTTTTTTTTTTAAATATTATTATTATAAAAGATTAAAAATCATTTTCTCTTATTTTAATTTATTAATATGCATAATTAACATATATGTTATTCGATTAAAATGCCACATTATTCTAATTTGATTCAAATTTGTTGCTAAAATAATGCATCTGTGTCGTAAATTTGTGACCAATCGGAATATTGTGGGATCCGATTTTTATGAAGCATTTCCTGTGCTCTAATGAGTGTCGAGAATTAACTTCCTTATTTTTTTTTTAGTTGTTAAAATCGTCACTTCGAAATGTCTTTTCGAAAATTACGCTTTAAATAAAAAAAAATTAAAGTTATTGCATATTTTCTTATTTTTTTTATAAGAAATCATCTCATATCTGTTTAGATAATTTTTGTAATAACCTTCAAAAATAACAAACAGTGTTTCTAACTGATCATTATCCATAAAAATATTATATTTTTAGAAAATGACGAATAAAATTATTTCATTCTTAGTCTTATTATCAATTTTTGGATTAACAGAAAATTATGACTAACAGCAACTTAATTTTTGTTAATTATTACTATACTATGATGATAGAAATATACAATATTGAAAAGATTTATGTCAAGAAAGAACATTTAATCAAAGAAAATCAATAATTAGATGAGAAAAAACATTAGATATTTTGTATTTCGAAATTGTCTATTAGACATATTGTTAATAGAACATAATACGTGTACGAATGTCGCTTTATTTTTATGAACATGATGATTTTGAAAATGTATTTATAGTAATTAGGATGAAGATATGAGTAAAGTAGAAATTTATAACAGAGACATCTAGTGGTAACTGTTGGGACTATTCAAACGTATTAAAATTGGAAGTAGAAAAATTTGACTTGTGCTATCCTTAACCTTCAAGAAATACAACAAGTGAAAGAAATTTTATAATATTTACAAAGAATAACTGTGATCGCTTAATTCTTACTTGTAATTCATTTTATAATTTTACATTATTATGAGGTCAGAAGTTCTCGATGACATAAGCATAATGTCATAATATCGCAACAATCAATTTATGAGTCGTTTTGTTCATATGCATGCAATTCATCTATTGCTTATCAGCAAAGAAAAATTACACTATCAAAATAAAGAAAAAATGATATTCGTCCCATCGAGTTTTACAGTTGGTTTAGGCTTTCACTTCTACCTTCTTGACATTCGATTACGTAAGAAAAATCGTGCAGCTTGCATGGTTATTATCCGGTGTACTGAATACTGATTTTCACTTATAGACATGCACTGTAAATACGCAGGATTCAAAAAATAAGTAAGAAATTTAGTAAAAATAAAAATTTTTGTATTTATTTTTTTGTCATTGAATTATGAAAGTTTTATTGCAATTATTTGTGAAAGTTCCAATGATAAATTACGTTTTTAAAAAAAATGGAAGAATAATGAAAATTATGAATTTTTATATTTCTAGAATTATAGAATTTTTATAATTTTAAATATTATGACGATTGCATATGTTCTAAGAAAAGAATAAAAATAAAAATAAAAATAATAGAATTTTCTATTGCTTAATAAATTTTTGTAATAATTAATATTATGGTAGAATTTCGTAGTATGTAAATGTAATGGTAATTTATGTATGTATTCTATAAAATAATATAAAATAATAATTGATAATAAATGGATATAAACTTTAATATCTTTATAAATAGACTTTTTATTAATAAAATTAAGAAAAAAAAGAGAAAATAACAAATTTTTTTTCTTTGAATACGAATGAAACATTTATAAGATTTTAGTTATCAAAATCTTTAAATATTTAAAAAGCTTATGGAAACTACATTCTTTAAAAAATATTAATTTTTTGGATATATATATTTATTTATTTTAAATATAGCAGTTATCTAATCCTTAAATTTTTATTTGTATAACTGTAGAGATAAGCAATAATAATATTCTTGTTATATCTCAACTAACAGACACGAACAACTGCGATTAGATAAAAGATAATATCGTTTCAAAATTATAGTTCATT
>NW_006263353.1:1180489-1185946 GCF_000469605.1 Apis dorsata | reverse complement strand
TAAAATAATATTATATATATAAATGTATTAAAATATTTTAAATTTATTAATTTAATACTATTTAATAATTTTTTTATGTAATACGATCAAAATAAATTTTTCTAACAATATTGAGATTTTTTGAAATTAATAATTATATTTCTTTATATAAAAACAGTTGTCAAGATGAATTCAATTTTTACGATTATTAAACGATAAGATTTAATAAATGTGCGAAAGAAAATAAAAATATTAGATTTTTATTAGCGATTCTTTCATCGATGAATTTTTA
Source organism: Apis dorsata (assembly GCF_000469605.1). Classification (NCBI taxonomy): domain Eukaryota; kingdom Metazoa; phylum Arthropoda; class Insecta; order Hymenoptera; family Apidae; genus Apis; species Apis dorsata. Next base: position 1,185,675 of record NW_006263353.1, on the reverse strand, counting down.
ATAAACGAATAGAATCATAAAAATTCTTAGTATTTTGCAAGTTTTTAAAAACTTCAATTTGATTCAAACAGATTTTCACGACAATTTTCATGAAGAAATTTTTTAATTATCTTTTTTTACTTATAACCTTACTATAGTAATAGGTTATTTAATTTGTCTCGCCAACCATTAACATAAAGTATGAAAAAAGATATCAATTTAAATATTGTGTATATATATATATATATATATAAATTTAAAGAAATGATTTTGATTATGATATTATTTATAAAAAAAATAATAAAATTTTCTACTTTTTTCTAAAATCTAAATATTTGTGGAAAAGAATGAATGTAAACAATTTCAATATTATTATGATACATTCATTTATATTAATATATTAATTATATAACACATTTACCTTAATAAAGACACATATTTATTTCGATAGTAGAGTCATTTCTTATTTTCTTGAAACTTTTATATTCAAAACTTCTATATTTTTTTATTGCGTTAAGAAACAATAGAAAGTCAATGTTGTTATATTTCACTGATTCGTTTCTCAGTTTACTAAGAAGTAAGCGAATGAAAAATATGATAAAATTGATAATTTTTAGAATATTTATATATACATAAAAGATGTTCGAATGAAATATATAAGAGAAGTAATTAGAATTAATAAAAATTAAAACAAAAATATGAAGATTATTTTATAAGTATTATATATATATACATATAAATGAAAGTTCTATTTCCGTTTTATTTAGCAAAATTGTTATAACTTGAAAATAAATTTCAATAGATATTTTTACATACTATATAACTTTTGTATTTGTTTTAATCTCTAGAATTTAATTTTTAATTTATTTTTAAAATTTTTAAATTTTAAAATATTTTAAATTTTTTATTATTTTTAAAATAATTTATTTGTATATTATTATTAATCTTTTAATTTAATTTCTCTCATTAATCAAGCTAACTTTTCTCATTAGTAAACGCGATTTCAAAGATATTGTCTATTATTAAGACATTAACATGTATATTTAATCAATTTCATCATTAACCTATAATATGCAAATTATTTCATAAAAATTAATTATCTTTCAATGGAAATTAGATTAAATGTTTCTTTCGTTCATGATTTCATCTTTTGTTTCGAACTTGCAATTACAAGAAGTGCAATCATATTTGATGATGCACATCCCACATAGACAAAGATGATAATTTCGATGTGTTTTATCTCGAATTCACTACATACATCCTGTGACTCACGTTCTTACTGTGACCCTGATCGTTCTTTTTTTTTCTTTCTTTTTTTTTTTCTCTCTTTTTCGTATAAACGAATTAATTTTATTTTAGGCTAGAGAAGGATTGAACTTTCTTTTTTACATGTTTAATTTAATGTAACTTTCTTGTTGAATTTATTATTACATTCTTGTTTCTGTATGGAGTTGTTTTCATGATTTAGTAGGATTATTTATTGTATATTTATGTATATTTGGTTGGATATGTTCGATCATGAAAATGATACGAGTCGATAAATTTGATGATATTAACGTTAAATAAGATTGAGTTATCTTTTTATCTTTTTAAAATTTTTTTTATTCTCTTCATATTGAAGTTGAAGTTATAATGAAAATTAAAAATATCAAAGTAATTTAAAAATAGAATTACAAAAAAAATCTCTAATACAATTGTCAATATGTATTTTGCTTAAGAATTTTTGAATTTGATATAGTCTTTTTTAATTTCTTTCTATGTAATAAAATAATAATAATAATAATAATAATAAAATATTAAAATCGGAAAAATATGACTGAAAATATGATGAAAATATAAAAAAAAAATCTAATAAGAAGAATAAAAAGCTCATTAACTTAAAAAAAAGAAATTTATTTTTTTTTATGTACAAGAAATATGTTCTTAAAATTTTTTTATTATATCTATTATACTTTATTATTTTGTACAAAAAATAAAAAATGGAAAGGGAATAGATTAACTCTAAATAATGAAATTATAAAAGAATTTATAAAAGATATTAGAAATGAAAATTATTAAGTTAAAATCGAAAAGATTTTTTTTAATCAAAAGTGCCAGATAAGATATCAATATTCTTTGATATTCAAGATTATTTTCAAGAAAATATTTTTTGAGAATATTGTTATTTAATAAAAATTAAATTTTATTAATTTTATTATTATTAAATTTATTATTTTATTATTATTTAATTTTTATTATTAAATTTATTTAATAAAAATCAATTTTTAAAAATATTTTCATCTATTTAATAAAAACAATCATAATTAATTCTTTTTTTTTTTTTAATATGTTGAAAAGTATAAATTTTATTTATATAATATCGACATCTAATAATAATTCAGTATTAAAACTATATAATGATATTGAGCAATTTAATAATATCAAAGTATCATGTTATAATATAATACTAAATAATCACAATATAATGCAGAGAATGTAACCAATGACTAACTTATTCTTAATTGCAAAGTTTCTCCATTCACTATTCTGAGTTATACAATCTTCAACTAAATTCCCAAACGAATAATGAATAACGGATTCACATCTTGACGACTGAATTTCATATTAATATTTTGCAAAAAAAATTCCCTTAAATATTAATTACCGAGAGATTTTCTTTAAAGGATTTTAAATAAGATGGTGTTAATATGCCGATGTAATTAAAAAATCATGTGTTTTGGAAAAACTAGTGAAAGATTGCAGAATCATTTATGAAGTCAAAATATTTTCAATTATATATTTTTTACATAAAAAATTTTTCTGATCGAGAAATTTATGAAATATTATATTAGCTTTTATAAAATATAATATTCATGATCTTGAATAACATAATTAAAATGAGTTTTAATATATTTTAAAGTATTTAATTTAATTATATATATTTTTTATAATCAAGTACTTTTTTAAGTTTTCATTAATTAATATTTTATGTGTATTTCTATATATATAAAATGAAAATGTAATATATTTGCTATAATGTTTAAAAACCAGTGAATATAAAAACATATTTATCATTAAATAATTCATTTTTACTCGACCTTGTTCCGAACTGATTGATTAATTAATTAGTTACGCAAATAGACAAGTCATATCTGACTAGATGTTTCTAGCAAAAAAGATATTATCATGTGAAATTAAGTACGTAAGTAAATGATATTCGGAAATTTGAAATTATATTTACAATTAGAAAAATTGATTGTTTTAAATACGAATGAGTAATAAATACAACATTTTTAAATTAAATATATATACATTAATATATATTTAGTTTATTGTTTGGTAAAAGATATCAAATATATAATTCGAATCAATTATATATTATTTATATTATACTAAATTTATATTTTTATATATATATATATTATATTATATAATATATGAGCATAATAATAATATAGTATGTTACCAAAATAAATTTTCTATATAAAATAAATATTTAATTGAGTTTATATTCGTTATCTAAAGTTTCATTTGATAATCAAATATCAAAATAAAAATTTATATAATTTTTTTGTTAGCTTTGCACACTCCGTTTATCAAAATAAATTTTAATTGAATGAATTTTCAATAATTTCTTAATTTGTTGTAATACTTTTTTAATTTAAAAAAAATTTGCATATTAATATTTGTAAGTTTTAAGAAAAAGAGAGAAAAAATTTTCAAATTTTTAATGTTTTAAAAATTTTTATTTTTTAAATTTGAAATCATTATATTTTTGATTTTCATTTCTTTAAACTTTTAGATTTAAAACTCAGAATATAAAAAAGAGATACTATATTATGTTTAGTAAAGCATAATATGAGACAAGAAATCTAGTAATGGAAATCTTTGGAATGTACTTTTAAATATATATGTGTATAGTTCATTCAACTATACGATGCATTCTTTCTGCAACCGTGCTCGAGACTCCGATATGTACAACGTTGTTACTCAGGTACACGGTGCATGTCAGGTCCCGACAATCAATTAAGGTACTTAAACGGCCCGTTCTGTTTTGCTTCATAAATAAATGTGCTGTACAGAAGCCGTTGAATTGACTCTTCCGGTGATATCTATGTTCGTATATAATATACATTTACAGGCGTTCATTGCGTCTTGACGTTTCGATGAATATAATAATATATGGGAATTATTTTTTGTAGATGTACAATTGTACAAAAATTTAAAAGAAAGTTGAAATAAATTATGAAAACTGTATAACTTTTTAATTACTTAAATTTGAAGGAATTATTATATTATTTTATATTATTTTTATATTATACATATATGAAATTAAATTGAAATGATTTTAATAGTTAGAAATTGAAATATTCCATAAATATAGCATATATTTCAATAAAATTCTTATTTAATTTACATATTTATTAAAAAAAGAGTGAATAAAAAATTAGATTAATAAAAAGAGTGATTAAAAAATATAAAATGCTGATAATAATTCAGAATTTCAGATAATAATTTTATATCATTAAATCATAAAATAATCATATTAATTAATAATTATTAGATTATTTATTTGCATAAATTAAGATTTTATATAAGCTAACGAATTAATATTTCTATTTTTTTTTACACGCTGAAAAGTGTGTACACATTTATATATACAATATTGAAATTTGATCAGTATACACAATACAATTATTAAATTTGATTACGTATGAACGATAAAATATAAATATATAATTCGTGAAAATGTCAGAATGACTATGACTTTTCAATGTCGATTATATTTATTTGATTTCACATTTAATGAGTGAATAATATTAATATATGTATGCATAAAAAAATCAATAAAATAAATGTAAATCGGTTTTAAAAATTCAACATTATAGGAATTATTGTATTTGATGATCAAAGTCTTAATATATTGATATTTTTATTTGAAAGTTTTATATTTAATTTCTCTTTAGTTTAGTTGTTTTCATACTGAAGAACATTATATATTTTTAATTTTATAGATTATTTAAAAATATAAATTTATATAATTTTACATTATATATATAAATTATTTTTAAATTAGAATTATTTTTTATTTATTAATTATTATATTATTATATATTAATTATGGACTATCATTATAAATTACGAATTCAAAGTTTTGAATTTTTTGTTAAAATTATGTTTCATAATATGTTTCATATTATTTTAAAAATAATTCAGATATGAATTAA
>NW_006263353.1:1179517-1180266 GCF_000469605.1 Apis dorsata | reverse complement strand
TTACATTACATATGTAGTGAAGAATAATACAGAGAAATCTGATCCTTTTCCTTTCGATATTAATCGTACATACTCTGATTCTAGTTCTTTCCTTTCAACTTTCAAGAAAAGAGGTTGTCATTCAGTGTTATTTTAACTTTGATCTTAAGTGGGCGAATATTATTAACATTAATTACTTTCTACGCTATGACATATTGATAATATATATATATATATATATATAAATTAATTTATAAGTTATAATTAATATATTGATATAAAAAACCATATATATATATATAATATAGCTATAATATAATATATAAAATTTAATTCTGAATTATTGAATATTTTCTTAGATAAACAAATAATAGCAATCTTTTCGATTTGTGATTATCAATATTATTTAGAACAATATGATATATCAATTGATCGATATTTAAAATGATATGCAGTATTGATAAAGACTGAATTAAAGTTATTTATATCTACTATGTATATATATATATATATATACCATGCTGCTTCGATTTAAAGAACTGAACTCTTATCTTCTCGGTTTATCCAGATATTCGAAGCATAAACTTGATACTTTGTTTTATGTCTCTATAGAGCTCAATACTGTTAGTCAATCTATGGGATAATTCGTATATATATATGTATATGATATAGCTCATCTAGTTTTTATTCAACTTGCTCGATTAAAGAGATCTCTGTAGTTCTGCTGACTGTTCTTCGGAATACATATATGTACATGTACATGAGAGACT
>NW_006263353.1:1174013-1179486 GCF_000469605.1 Apis dorsata | reverse complement strand
TATATATATATATATATATATATATATATATATATTTCTAATTGAATCTTATGAAATGTACCTACTTATTGACGTAGATGTAAAATTGTTATATCTTCGTCTGTTGAACATATAATGAATATATTTTGTGATATCTTATATGAAGTATTAATGGAAAAGTAATATAAATTTGTAAATAAATTAATGTCAATCATAAACTTTTAATCATTAAAAAGAATAAAATAAGATTCACTAAAAATTCAATAAAAATAATATCAAATAAATGTAATTTTTTTTTTTACTATTTATAAAAACATATATATGTATCTAAAATTTCAAATCTATAAATTATATTGGCACAACTATTATATATTTATATACAAATTTATTTGATATTATTAAGAGATGAATAAGCAAAAAATTATGTGACGAAAATAAAGATCAGAGAAAAAAATAAAAAGAATTAAATTCTAAAATATAGAAAAGAAAAAGAAAAAAATGTGTTCATTATACAATTACATATTAAAGCATATTCTGTAATTTAATTCTCAAACTGTATGTATACAAAAAACAAATATAAGAACGCATGTTCTTTATGAGTTATATATTATTGTTAAGTTAGATAGAATTCTATAGTTTCTATATTAAATTGTCTCACTCAGTGATATGAATGAAATAATTGAAAAAATATGAGTATTATAAAAAGTTATAATGATGATATTAAATTTAAACAATAAAATCATTTATGTTTTCAATAAGAGATGGATATTCGAATATTTCGAATTTAAAATATCTAAATATTTAAATATTCATTTAAATAGAAAATATTCAAAAAAATAAATAAATAAATAAGTAATTGAATATTTTAAATATTGAATATTTTAATAATTTAAATTATTTGATTAGATCTAGAAAAGAATAAATTTAAATATTGCAAGTTTAACTTATCGATGTAATTGCAAAAATGAAAGTACTTTGATATAAAAACAAAATTATCTAAATATATATATTTTAAATTTCCATAATTTAAAATTTTCCAGAAATCCAATATTCAAATTTATCTAATATATAAATTTATTAATAATTAAATTTTTAATGATAAATATTCAATTTTTAGATAAATTAGCATTAAATAAATAATTGCGATTAATAATTGTTACACAATTTGTTAGAAAAATTGTTTTAATGCAATATAGAAAGTAAACAGAAACTTCATTTCATTCAAGAAAATATCTGTGAATCATTTGTATCAAGAGTCTGTATCACGTTTTTTTAATCAGTAAAATGACTCCAGATTTATGATTCATATGCAAGCACGTGTAAATCATGGATCGAATGACTAGCGACCGGAAATGATAGTGTTAACTGTGTGAAAAAATTGCGGAGATTCAACGGTGATTTTTGTTTCACGGTCATTGGCAATATCGTTCATTTTCAAATTTTCAATCAATTATCACATGCTATATACATTTATTTAGATGAATGAAAAGTCAATCTAATAAATCAGCTATATAAACAAGATATTTTTTTGTCTTTTTTATTTGTTTGAGTCATAATTTATAGAGTTTATAGAGTTGTATACAAATATAGAGTAATTAAATATTAAATTAAGAACAAGAAATAAAAATAGACATTTTTATTTCAATATAAATATAAAATATATGAAGTTTATTGATTCTGAATTAATAATTTCTTTCTAATATCTTTCATGTTATATATCAGTTTTTGTTTTGTAATTCGGATAACTATTGAGAACCAATTTCAAGATTATATAATTATATTAGGTAATTTAGATATGATAATAAATGTAATCATTATTATCAAAGATAGATTTTGATTTTCGTTAGTCTAATTGAATCTATCTTTATGTAGTACGTAAATGTTATTCATTAACTGATAAAATTAGATTCGTTAACTTTCCGTTTTGTTTACTATCATTTCACTTTTTTACTATATAATATATATATATTATTATTATTATATTAATATTTTTTTCTTGAGCAATGTTATATAAGTATATTTATAATCAATATATAATACAAACAAAATTACTAAAAATAAAGTTATTAAAAGAATACTAAATAGCTAAAGTTAGTTGACTAATAATTAACTAAATAATTATAAAATATAATTATAAAATTATAAGATTAAATTTGATAAATATAATCAAGATTTATTATCGCAATTACATTCGGTATTTTACTCATATAATTTCTTTTGAGCTACGTAAAATTTAAATTTGATCGATCTGCATAGAATGCAAACAACCAAGAAGAAAGAACTTATCTTACTGAAGCGATTCAAGGTTAGTTGATCCTGGATAAAGAGCATGGATGTTTGAAATTCGATCCACACGTGACTTCGATCTTCTTTCAATTTTTAGTGTGGGTTATTATACTTATATATTACAACCTTTTGCGACTTCGATTGTGTAGGCGAGTAGTTATTGATTAGTTATTGATGTGATGTTTAGGCTATTAGAAATATTAATAATATCAAAAAGAAAATCTCAGCACAAGAAAGAAAAATCTAATAATATGAAAAAAAAATAATTTAATAATAAAAAAAAATATTATAAAATCAGATGGAATGCAACAGAAGATAAAAAAAAAAGTTTCTAAAAATAAAAATACAATAAATAAATTTAAGAAAAATAAAAAAATTAAATCTCTTGATATACAATGAAAAATGAATGAAAAATATTATTATAAAATATAAGTAATATTAAAAAAAAAAGCATAAAGTATTAGAAATTATATATCATTCTATTTATTTAAATTCGAAGAAAATAAATATAGATTATAAACAATTAGAATTCATAAAATAAAAAATTTTTTTACAGCTTATGATTTTTTGATATCTAAATAATACAAATTCATAAAATTCATTTAAATAAATTTAACTGATAAGAATTTATTTCACAAAATTTAATTAAAATTTTGCTCTTATAAATGAATTCTATTCAGTAATATTAACTAATATTAAAGAATTGAATCTATATCTCCGTGAAAATTTAAAAATGACAGACATTTCATACTTTAATATATTATTTATGTTTTCCTGGACACTGCAGGCATGGTTGACGATAAACTTTCTATTCGGCAAATTGAAGACAATAATACGGAAGTTGTAGTCAGCCTTCAGTAGTTGTATGCAACTTTTTCCGAGCTTCGTATGACTCAACATATAATACAAGCAATGTACTCATCAGCAACTATTCAGCAACATCTGAGTCGCATTCGATAATCGTACTACTTGATAATTTCTAGAAAGTTTCCATGCAAAGATTAGATATCATTCTTGGAATTTGATATTCTATAAAATATACCTTCTTAAGAAATAAATAGAAATTTTTACTTACTTTGTTATCTATAAATTAATTTTATCTATACAATGGGTTATTAAATTATTTTATTATTTTGATAAATTTATATAATATATCTGTAATTAACATTAAACTCTTAAACAAAACAACATATACTAACATATATAAATCTTGTAATAATTAATAATTATAAAAAAGAATATTTAATAATTTATATACTTTATCGTATTGTTATTTTTCAAAAGAAAATTTTCATGATTTTTTCGATCTTTCGATTTTCTAAAGTAAAAAAGAAAGAAAATTTCTATTGAATATATTTCTACAAAATTGTTTCCATAAATGTTGTTTTTAATAAATATGCAATTTGTCACGAATTGTACAAGTCGAGAGTGCAATTAAAATAAATAAATAGCGATGGAGTTCAAAGTCTAAAATTAGAAGAAATTTCTTTGAACTTACGTGTCTTAATATAATTTTTTTTATTTATTCCTTGTTTTTTTTCCAATGATTTTTCAATTTTTAAAAAATATAAAAAATGTTTAATTAATTAATCTAATGTTAAAACTTGAAACATCATTATTTTGTTTTTACATTTTTTTTCCTTATTATATAAAAATATTAAGTTAATATTTTTATTCTCAAACTCTCACTTTGATGCTTGATAACATTCTGAATATAGCCATACAATATTTAGTAATAATATTTTTATTGTTGATTATTTTCTATTAAAATTAATTCACATTACTACTTATTTCGATAATTATAAAAAGAAATTGAATAATATATTAATATTTTTTTTTTCAGATCCAGAAAAATGTTGATTATGTGGAATGTATGAAAATTATCTAAAGAAAGAAATCTCACATGTAATACTTGGAGACATTAAGAGATATTGCTTAAAGCAATGTGATATACGTGAAAATATATATTATATATATATTTATGCTTTTAAAAAAAAAGTCAAAATGACTTTATCGATTTATTTATTAGCTGCTATTGCAGCTTTGGGAACAATTAATGCTTTAGAAGGTCCAAATATATGTACGAGGCAAGAAACGTAAGTATATGAGTGTATAACGTAAGTAAACGTAAAGTATATAAGTATATGTTAACATATATTTAAATGAGAAAGAAGTAAAATAATATATATAAAGTTATCATATATAAATCATCATATATAAATGATCATTTACTTTATTTATATTATTTAATTTTTTTTTGTTTTTTTTAAGAACTTAAAAAACTTAAAAACAAGTTTTAAAAAAAATCATTTATAAATAAAAATCATTTATAAATAATATATATTATTATTCGGAATTTTTATTAAAAATTTTTAAAAGCATGCTCGCATATATTTTAAATAATTTAAAAAAAAAGAAATATAAAAATCATATTAATATTATATTAGAAAGTTTTCTTCTTAAATTAATGAATTTTTCAATAAATAATAATAAGTAATAAAACCAAGTAATAATAGACTTAAAAGAATTAGTGATTTTTTTTAATCATTAATCTTATTAAACTATCTATCTTTTTCATAACTCATAATATTCATTTTTTACACGTGTTTGGTGTCAGGTACACAGTGACGGTGAGGATATCGGAGCAGAAACCTTATACTGTCCGAGAGAATACTTGGTGCTTCAGTTTTCCACCAAGATGCTCCAAATATAAAGTCGTATTTAAGACTATATTTAAGGAGCAGGTAAATAATAATAAATAAATAAATAAAAATAATAATTAATTAAAAAGAAAATTTAGAAAAAAAAGAAAGTCTTTTTAATGTTTGAATTTCATTCGATTAGGAATTAAAAAAACAGAGACCCGTAGAAGAATGTTGCAAAGGTTATACGGAGACCAATGATGGTGATCGTTGCATTCCTATCTGTTCCAAGGACTGTATTCATGGTACTTGTATCGCACCCGATGTCTGTAAGTGTGAATCAGGTTACGGAGGTCCATTGTGTAACTATAGTAAGTTTTAATATTATATATATTATTTATACATTTCTTGAAATTATTGTAATAATCAAATTAAAAACAAAAGAAGATATTTTTTAATTTATATTCTATTTTAATGACGGATTTAGTTTTTACTATGTATTTTTATTATTTATTTAATTTTTTTTTAATTATTTTTATTTTATTTTATTTAATTTTTATTATATT
>NW_006263353.1:1170083-1173634 GCF_000469605.1 Apis dorsata | reverse complement strand
TTTAATAATTTATTATATAATTTTATTGATATATATTAATATTATAAATTAATTTATAATATAATAATTTAATATAATATAATAATTTATAATTATTATAAATAAAGAAATCTTGCATTTTATATGTTTTATTATTATTTATGATTAGTTCTTAAGAATATAATTTAAAAAAAATTTATATTTATATTTAAGAATGTCCACCTGGAAAATGGGGCAAATCTTGCGAAATGGACTGCATGTGTCAAAATGGAGCTACTTGTGATCCATTTGATGGTAAATGCTTGTGTAATAGAGGTTGGACCGGCACTTACTGTAATCAGGAATGTCCTTCTAATCGATATGGACAAGATTGTGGCGAAGAATGTCGCTGCCGAAATGGTGGAAGCTGTCATCACATTTCTGGTGAATGCCATTGTGCTCCGGGTTATACAGGACCTCTGTAAGACTCTTTTTATTTTATTATTAATTTTATTAAATATCAGAATTCAAATTTTAAATTATTCTAATATAATTCTTTTCTTAGTTGTGACGATCTGTGCCCACCGGGAAAACACGGCGATGAATGCAAGTCAGAATGTAAATGTCAAAATGGTGGTTCTTGCAATCCTACAACTGGCGAATGCTACTGTACTCCTGGATGGACTGTAAATTAATTAATATTATAATTTTTTTATAAGTATATCAATATATCAATATATGATTTAAATTGAATTTCATTTAAAAATAGGGTTCCGTCTGTGCAAGTCGATGTCCAGAAGGTTTTTGGGGTAAAAACTGTTCTCAAGAATGTGATTGTTATAATGGAGCTGGTTGTCATCATATTACTGGAGAATGTGAATGTAAATCTGGCTATTATGATGAAAAGGTTGATTATTTTCAAGAATTTTGAATTATTAAAATGAATTTTTAATTTCTTGATAAATATAATATTTTTAAATGATAATTTTTATAATTTTAAAAATTATGTTTTATAGTGTTTGAAAATATGTCCTGAGGGAACATTTGGTTTGAATTGTACAAGCAATTGTACTTGTAAAAATAGTGCAATTTGTTCTCCAATTGATGGATCATGTACTTGTAGTCCTGGTTGGATGGGTGAAAAATGCAATAAGCGTATTTGTCAAGATGAATTATGGGGATCCAACTGTACAAAAGTACGTAATATCATAAATACAATATTCATGTTTCTATACTATTTTTAATATAAATAAAATACAAAATATTATTAGATTTGTGAGTGTGAAAAGAACAATACTGAAATGTGTCATCCTTGGACTGGAAAATGCATTTGCAAACCAGGATGGGATGGTGACACTTGTACCAGACCTTGTCCTCTCTACATGTATGGAAAAGGCTGTCAAAATCATTGCAATTGCAAAAATAATGCACAATGCTCACCTATAAATGGAACTTGCATTTGTGCGCCAGGATATAAAGGTGAGGATTGTAACGAAATTTGTCCTGACAACACTTACGGTGAAAACTGTGCACAAGAATGTGTCTGTAAAAATGGTGCCACGTGTTCACCCGAGAATGGTCGATGCAACTGTACAGCAGGTAATGTATTACAGATTCGAGCACAAAAATTAATAAATTAATATATATTAATATAAATAATTTTTAAAATAAAAAAATGAAAGATATAAGCTTTTTGATTGAGTTATGCATGAGTTACTAAAAAACTATCTTTTAAAGAAAGATATTTTTAAAATGAGAAGCATTTTATGGTTTATTGGTTTTTTGTATTCTTATTTTATTTTTTTTTACTTGGATTTAATTAATAATTTAACTTTTAATTGATTGTAAATAGCATGAGCAAGTGTAAAATATAACTGTAATTTTTAATAGTATTGTATATTATTTATAAATTTGTGGATTGTGTTCTTTTAAATATTAAATTATTTTATAAATATATTTATTTAAGTGATCATTACTAAAGGTAAGTAAATCTAATTCAATAAGAATTATTCAGTTTAATCATATCTTTTAAAATATCATTTTTTAAATTTTATTTCTGCATGTATTATTATTACATTTTGTTAGGATGGGTTGGTGTTTCATGTGATCGTCCATGTGATGATAAATCTTTCGGCAAGGACTGCGAAGGCAAATGCAAATGCTTTAATAATGCTGCCTGCAATCCACAAAATGGTAAGGTGCTGGTTGCAATATTTTTTAGTTTTAGAAAAAATTAATGCTTTAAATCATTAACAAAAGAATATTAATTTGTATAAATTTTTAATCACATACCTTTATTTCTTAATAAATATCATTTTTTTTATTTCAATTTTATTATTTCTTTTATTTTTATTCTATTAATGCTTTTTAATTTAATTCTATATATTTTTGAGAATCATATTTTTTAATTTTATATTTCTATTTTTATTTTGCACCTATATCAAAATACATTATTTTTTTTAAACACACATAGGCACATGCACGTGTGCAGCTGGCTTTATTGGTGAATTTTGTCAAGATCATTGTGAAAAAGGATTTTTCGGGTTGGGATGTACACAAGCCTGTGATTGTCATGAAGAGAATAGTCTAGATTGTGATCCTGCCACTGGCTATTGCATCTGTAAGCCAGAATGGCGAGGTTTGTTCTCTTTTTTAATTTATCATACATGAAAGTTTCAATATTTATTCCTTCTTGACAATAACATTTTAATATTCCAATTATCTCATTATTTCATCATAAAAAAAAAAAAGAAAATCATCAATTATTAGATAGTTTTCCTACCTATTTACTTAATATATTCATATCATTAATATATCATATTATTTTATTAATATATTATTCTAAAATTTTATTTAAATTTTTTTTAAAAATGGATAAAATTATTAAAAAAAAAAGGTAGAAAAAATATATGTTTAATGGTAATTTTAACGATATGAACATTTAACAAAATGAAACAGGAATTCGTTGTGAAACAAAATGTCCAGAAGGTCTTTATGGTAATGACTGTCATTCGCAATGCGAGTGCATGAATAATAGTTCATGCGATCCGGAAACCGGCACTTGTATTTGTGCCAGAGGTTGGGAGGGAGTTGACTGTTCTCAACCCTGTAAAGAAGGGTGGTATGGAATGCGTTGTAAGGAAAAGTGTCCAAAAAAAATACAAGGTATGAATAATAATTATAGATAAAAGTAAAATAAATCAAACTTTCGCAATTCTATTAAAAAATAATCATTATTAACAATTTTTGCTAATTGCATGAAATATATTTTTATATTTTAAATTGTTTGATATAGTTTGCATTTTATAAAAATTAATCTAAAGTATTTAAGCATGTTTATAATAAGCACAAAATTAGTAAAGTTATGTAATTGATATAAAAAATATTGATTCTTTAATCATGATTTATTTTTATATCATCATTCAAAAATTTTGAAAATGGTAAGTTATAATTCCTATTTTAATGCAATTTATATAAACTAATATAGAATAAATATTTTATCATTTATTAATATATTAAAATTATTTATTTAATATAAAGCATATTATAATTATAATTTATTTATGATTATTTATTTAATATATATTATATAA
>NW_006263353.1:1165859-1169714 GCF_000469605.1 Apis dorsata | reverse complement strand
CATATATATGTTATATATTAATATATGTTTAATTTTTCAGGTAACATGACATGTGATCATGTCACTGGTGAATATATTTGTCGACCTGGATACTTAGGTTTAACTTGTGAACATCCTTGTCCACCTAATCGTTATGGATTAAATTGTGCTAATCATTGCCATTGTAAAAATGGTGGTGAATGTCATCATGTGACAGGTAAAATTTCTTTATAATTTACTTTTATAATTTATTTGAAAAAAATATTTTATTATAAAATAAATAATAGAAATTAATAAATTTTTTAGTTTTAATAATTTTTATGAACTATCTATATTTTATTTTAAATTTAAATCAGTATTAATTTTTTGATTAAATTTAAATCAGTTTAATTTTCACGTATTTTTTTCTATAATCTTTTCATTGATTTTTTAAATAATTTCTTTTTGAAATATTATAAATATAATTAATCTCATTAATTTTAAATAAGTTAGTGTTTCTTGTCTTATATCTAATATCATTTTAGGGGTATGTCAATGTCGACCTGGTTGGCAAGGCGAATTTTGTCAAACACCTTGTATGGAAGGAACATATGGCATGAATTGCAGTCAACATTGTACATGTCAACATGGAGGAAAATGCAGATCTAATGATGGTCATTGTCGATGTGCACCTGGTTGGACTGGAACTAAATGCACTGAAAGTATGTGAAAAAAATAAAATCTTAATTATATCAAAGAAAAATTAATAAAAAAATATTATAAATTTTTCATCTTTGAAAATTTAGTTTGTCCAGAAGGATATTATGGTGATCATTGTATGGAACCTTGCGATTGTAAGAACGATTTTTATATATGTCATCCTGCTGATGGATGTATTTGTAGACATGGATATACAGGTATATTTTAAATCTATCAATTCTAGAATATCTTGATTAATAATGAACTATTTTTTTTTAGGTCTAAATTGTAACGAAGAATTATTTTCGCGTAATATACAAGAAAAAGATGACTCGAGTTATGGTAGTATAATAGCAGGATTTTTCTTTGCTGCATTTGTTGTTATTGCAATGGTATTAGCTGGATGGATATATCATCGTCGCAGAGTAGCAGATTTAAAGAATGAAATTGCACAAGTGCAATATACTGCTGAACCTCCTTCTCCTCCAGGTATATATATATATAAATTTGTTTATTTATTATTTAGAAATGTTTTTTTATAATTATCACTTATATATTTTGTTTAGAACAAACTCAATTCGATAATCCTGTGTATGCATATCAAGGTTCTTCGAAATTTGATGATGGAACAACTACTTTATTAAATAATTTCCAATTTAGAAATAATCTTGGAACAAGTAAAAAGATAAATAATGAAAAAGTTAGACTTGGAATGAATAGTTGTACAGATGATGAAGATGATTGCAAAGGTATTATTGTAAATAGTAAACTCATCAAATTATATTTTTGGGAAATATTTATGTTTTATTTAATTATTTTTGATTTAGGATCATATAATCGATACGATTTGAAAAACAGAGATGCAGATATGGGAAATCCAAATCTTAATGTGTATCATAGTATTGATGAAATGGACGGGAAAAAAGTTGAACATGTTTATGATGAAATTAAACAAAATAATGATGAATCAGAATATGATCAATTAGATAATCCAAGACCAATTAGCAATTACAAACAATTCAACTTAATGCCGAATGGTTTCTGTTCAAACTCATCAGACAATGCAGGACCTAGCAATTTCAAAGATAAAGATCCAGAACTTGGTAAAATGTAAATTTTTTTTAAAATACGAACTCAGGTTAAATTATGGAATTTAAATTTTAGATATAATATATATATATCTATAATTTATATGATATATATATAACTTAAAAAAACAAATTTTAAATGTTATATCATAATCCTTTTAAATAATTAATCTCATTTCTTCATATCAAATTCAAATTTTCATGTATTAATTTAAACTTTGAAGAAATTTTAAATAATTACTCTCGTTTTTTATCAAAATCAAATTTTTATGTGTTAATCTGAGCTTTGAAAAAATGTTTAAAAAATTTTAAAATAATATCATAAGATAAATGAAACAAAAATACAAATGTATTCCAATTGCTCAGTATATATGCATGTACATAGTTAAATAATAATATAATGAATAGTTAGATGGATATTATATTTATAAAATTATATACTCATAATTGTTATTCTAAATGTGTTGGACTGTTTTTTTTCATAATATGATATATATGTATTTAGTAAATACAATAGAATATTTGATACAATATAATCGATAAATAATCTATTTAAAATAAGTAGTTATATCACAATTGATCTTTAAAAATTTATTTAAAAAATGATTGTATTTTATTAATATTCATAACAGATAAAAAATTGTATCTTAATTTAGATAGATAAAAAAGTATAACGGTATATTAAAATTATGCAAAAAATTTTGTGATATTTAAAAAAATGATATAAAAACAATTTTTTTTTATTTGAAATAACAAATTTTAACAGAATAAATAAGATATAATCAATGATTTTTACGAAAGTGCCTTGTAAATTTGGAAGTGTTATACATTATAAAATTTAATCATATTTATTTTTTTATCTTTATATATGAAAAAAAATTGAAGGTTATAATAATGGAATTAAGAATATTTATCACTATATCTAAAATCTTATTAAATAAGATCATTTATTATATAAATTGGCAAACAAGGTACAAAATCGTTATGTAAGTCTGTGTAAGCAATAAGAGACCGAATCTAACGATCTCAAAATGTGCAAATGATATATGTATGTATATTCAAATGGTATATTAGATAAAAGATTTATTTTTCTTCTTTTTTATATATTTTTTTTTTCATATTTTAAGTCAAGATATCATTAAAAAACGCACATCAATAAAATAATTTTTATTTTAAAAACAATTTATTTCGTATATATGCAAAAATATTTATAAGTAATTTACAGAGATAAAAATATCATACTTATTTTATGATTAGCATAGAATATCATATCATATATTAAAAGATTTATATTTTATTCGTGTATACATATATATTTATGTTTATATTATATATATATGTGTACATATATACTTATATATATATATATATATAAACATAAATATATATATATATATATATATATATACAAATAATATAAAATCAATCTATAAAAAAAAATCATTTGAGATACTATCATAAAACGAGATCGTATTTATTATTTTATATTATTATAGATAATGTCTAATTTAATGCCTATTTTTTATTTTTTAAGAAATATCTATTTTTACGATTTTATATATATTACACTATCTTTAATTTTAAAAGAATTCAGAAAGAAACAAATTATTGTGATTAATATAAATACTTTTGTAAATATCGTTAAATTAGGATAAAATTACAATAATTTTTAAATATCTATGTATATTAATTTTACATCATATCTCGTCTTCGTTAACTCTAATTTTATGAGATCTATAACGAGTAGCTTTAATTAAATTCAAAATAGGCGACGAGATCCAATAGAGTCCACCGAGAAATTGTAATAGCGCAACAAGACTCAAACAAAAAATTGTATCTGTAATCAAAAATTCTATATGACTTGTTTATAACTTTTAATTTCTTTTCTTAATTCGTTTACATTTGTAATTTTTAATTTGATTTTTTATCGAAATAAAATTTTGTTATAAGAACTTACTATGTATAAAGCAAAAACCAAGAATGCATAAACCTACAATGGTTGAAAATCCTTTGTAACTGGAACGTATCATTTCAATACTAAGAATATCATACAAAGATGAATCCTGACAACTTGATAAACTACCAATACTAATACCACCAAGAAATGTAA